>NC_056726.1:956004786-956032128 GCF_019279795.1 Protopterus annectens
TCATTGTGCCCCTCTACTCATCACTCATCAGGCCCATAATTGAATACAATGCCCCTTTTGGGATGTACCTTACCCAACACCTGCAGCAAATGGAGAGACCCCAAAAGTACCTCACCAAGAGGATCATGGGCTACAAACAGATGTCCTATGCAGCTCGACTAAAGAAACCCCAGCTCTACTCAGTTGCTTACCGCCTACTCAGAAGCGATCTATGCCTGACGTACAAAGCCATGTCAAACCCAGAATTAATGGACATGCTCCACCTCAAAAAATCCATGTCCCTTAGAGCTACACGCTCCAGGGACCTAAACCTCAGCACAAAAATAAATAGGACATGCTGGAGGGACAGATTCATTTCCCAGAGGCTCCCCTCACTCTGGAATACAATCCCAATTCATGTTAGACATAGCCCCTCGATGACCTTCTTCAAGCGAAATTTGGACGCATGGATGGGAAATTGCAAATTCACCCCTGGGATCTCTCCTGTGTCCCTGCTAGACAGAGGCACAATAAACTAATCTTAAAAGGGTACCTTCTGTGACCTACTTTACAGAGGCACAGTAGGCTTATCTAATAGGGAGGCGGAAGCCAAATACACTGGCTAGGCTTATAAATGCCCTAGGGCAGATAGCCTAGTATCTACCTATGAACCTATGAACATAAGCAGAACAAGAACAAGGTAAGCATTAGAAATCAACAACCAAGAGTGACTGATCCCAGCACATCACTTGGATTATAAGAAGAGCTGATGCTTCTGATTTTCAGAGATGGTATGGTATTCTCTTCCAGGGAATTTTATAAATTTTGGCAGAACATCAGATACTATGACTCTCAACTTCTTTGCTCAACATTAACTTAAAACTGCAAGTAAAATATGTAAGGAATAGTGGAGAACAGAAACATCAGTGGAAATGTATGCAAAGGTTGCAGAAAGTAACCAACTCCCAAACAGACAAGCTCTACACACATCTAATCATGTAACAATCTGAAGGAAGCCATGTTGTCCTAGTTCAACTTGCAGTAAAGAAGAAATACATTATAGCACAGGTGGATTAGGTACAATGAATTTTTGCAAATCTGTGATTTGCACTTTCCTGCTTAATAAATGAAAGCATTTAAAAAGACTCAGTAGAAATGTGCATACAAATAAGTACACATGTTAAGCAAGTGCAAGAATAACTTCAGCTTCTTCCTGATTAGCAAATGTAATAATGTAAGAAACATTTTAAACACACATCTGTGCCGGGTAAGAAACAATCCTCTATGTCTTTTCTGTGCAACAGAAGAGATCACATACAACAAAAGTCAGAAGGAAAGACGACTGAAGAGGCTGAATGAGGGTGCTCATAAGTATGTAAAGAAAAAAAATGATTTGCATTCCAAAAAAAATAAGTAATAGAGTTTTTTCTATGTTTCACTTATATTGTAAGTATTAGTACAGTAAAAAAAATCATCCAGAAAGAAAATAAAAGAATGAAAGTGCTTTAAGTACATGATTGCAGCACAATCCATATCAGTCAAAATGTTTAAATGTACTACCATTTCTTAAAGGGACAATCCCAGTGTCTAAAATTCGGGTCCAACTAAAACTTAGAAAAGTAATGCCCACTTCAGCTACGTCACTCACATTCCCACCCACAGTGTCATCTTTCTTTTAATTTCCTGTAGTTCTTCAATTCCTGTCGTATTTTAGCTCCCAGTGTCAACTTCCATTTGTCTTTTTTTTTCTGTCTCATTTGGACCAGAACTTTGTAGTGTAACTATGTTGTTACAGATTTTTTGTAGAAAGCACAACAATAATCATTTAAAAAAAGTTTTAAAGTAAGGAACAATTGTAAAGCACTTATAGGTGCAAACTACTCATTAAATTACTATTTTTCCTGAATGATCGTGCATTGCTCTTTGTACCTTAGTTTTTTTTGTAATCCCTTCCCTGTTTAATGACATGTTTGAGTTTCAGAATTCATATCATTCATAAGCCCCAAGCTAACACTAAATCCTGTTATTCTAGTAATATGCTGAGTTTATAAGAACGATATTTAAAACCCATCCCTACTGTTCGTCATTTCTCTCACATTTTCTGTTTCAAAAGTTGTTGCTCTAATGGGTTGAGAGGCATGGCATGGGGGGGGGGTTCAGTTACATCGTTCATTATGCTTGCCATCTGACTCACATTATCTGTCAAGGTTTGCTGCTCGAACAGGTTGAGGTGCAAGGCATGTGGGGTTTTAGGTTGCATTTCACAACTGCTCCTTCACTTTAATGTTTGGTTTTTAGAATGATCGCTGATCGTTCACTGTGGTTGTTTTCCTTAGGATCCACAATGAACGCTCGCTATAAAACACTTTTAGTGTAAGAAGCAGCTGCTAAGCATTAAAAACTAGAACTCTGAAATCACTTATAGCTGCTTAACTACTGCTGCTTACATTAAAACTTTGGTTTTTTAAATGATCGTTCATTTTGGTTCCTACAGAAAGGAACCACAATGAACGAGCGATCTGAAAAGTAAAGCTTCAATGTAAAAAAGTGTTGCTAACCACTGGAAGGTAAAACTCTATGGACTTTTGTCCTACTGTCATGGAGACATTATGGGTGAAATCCCCTGTGGAGGTGGGGATCTGGATAAAGTGGTGTTTGGGGTTTCTTAACCTCGGAGCACTAAGTACGAACTGCCAGGTCACTTGTGTTACTTGGGTGAAGACAGGAGTTGCTAAGGAGACTCCTGAAAAGATAGAGTTGCCATATCTTATATCACTATTATTTGTTGGTTCTGTGCCTTAGTTTTATTACTATCTTACTGTTCCTCTCTTTGGTTATAGCTTTGCTCAGTAATTTAGTAATTTGTCTCCATTTCTTTTTATTTGAGCATTTATTGTTTGATGTGGAACCCTTAGAAATGAACCTCTACCTTGTTACTCTAATGTGGCACACATGCATAAACAAATGTACAATAACTAATTTTGATAACTGATTCTTCAGTGGACAGTTCATCAGATGAAGGGCCCCAAATATTGTTTTCACAGAGACCAGACTTAGTTGTTAGGTGCACAGTATTTTCACACTTCCAGCCCAGAATAACGTAGTGTGTGAATGCGTTTTCTCTGCAGGTGACTGCATTAAGGAGCTTGGAGATCATGGAGATTAAAAACACAGACAGAAATAACAGCCTTTGATGTTAACATTCTTTTCTTACACTTCTGTCTGTGCTCATTTCTTTGGCTTTATTCATCATGTATCCAGCTTATACTATTGATTCTTTTTATTACCAAAATGACAGGTATACTGGGTTTTATCAGCTCATTTATCAGCTCAGTACTTGGATATTCTTACCAAATAAAAATAACACAAATATTGAACTGACAGCTTCTGTGTTTGAGGTGTACATGTGCATGAGCGTGGGTTAGGTTGACTGTCATACTTCCACACAGTCCTAGACTAATGAGCATAATCTGCAACACGGGGGGGGGGGGGCATTAGCCACTAGAGATTACATTATAGGATTTGTACCGTAATGGCACTAAAACCAGTACTGGGATTGGGGGTGGGGGGGGAGTGGGAGAACCACTAGACATCATAGATATGAATCGGTGTGGTTTTGTAGAAGGGAGTCAAACATTTGACATCGTTAACAGAACATTGATGATCCAATGGGAAGCAGAATGTAAGAAAATATGAGTGGTGTTGGTGGGTCTTGATGCAGAAAAAACATTTGACAGAGTAAGCTAGGCCTTTATCAGCAAGGCAATGGAACACTTGCATTCCTTGATAGAATTATAAGGTTGATCAGGAAGATATATGAGGGATCATAGGTGAAAATGAAAGCAGGTGGTTTCTCTCTGATCATTTCTACTTGAGCAGAGGAGCCAGGCAGAGGTGTCCTCTTTCTCCTTTGTTATTTGCAATATATTTAGAACCATTGGCAAGGAAAATATGGGACTCAGAAATTCAAGGATATAACAGGTATGGTAGTCAAAAAAAGCTGACACTATTTGCAGATAGTATTATTTTATATCTGATAAAAGCAGAAAAGTACATTTCAGTGTTGTGGAACATTTTGAGACTATTTCAAATCTTTTTGGGATACAAAATTAATGAAATTAAAACAAAGGCAATAGTTGTAAATTATGTAACCACACACAAATTGGTTCAGCAATATCCATATTTATGGGGACGTGATAAAATGAAATACTTAGGAGTATGGATTAAAAATGATTCCAGTGTGTCAGCTAAGGATATGTGGGAAGAGACTAAACAAAAGATAATACAAAAACTGAGAAACTGGAAGCTCTTTTATTATGGATATGGATAGTAAGATACAAGCAGTTAAAATGTTTTAGTCCCTTTAGTCTTATACACAGGTCAGGTATACTTTTATCAACCAGAGGAGAAGTTGTGGATAGCAATTAATACAGAGCTGAAGAATTTTATCTGGGAGGGGAAGAAGGCAAGAGTCAAGTGGGATAAGCTGTTTCTTGCACTAGAACAAGGTGGATTTGGATTACCTGGTTTGAAGTGATATTTCAGAGCTACACAGCTAAGGCTCCTATATCTTTCCCAAGCAGAAAACTATAATTCAAAGTGGAAAGGGATGATGATGAAAGAGGGGGAGAGCTCAAGAAACAATGATAGACTGTGATTTTGGAATGTAGATTCTTAAGGAGAATAACAATAATAATAGAGAATATTATATTCATAAAGTAGCATAAAGGACTCTAAGAACTAAGCCAACATGGAAATGGAGAAAGGAGATTCTGCCTATAAGGGTGACTGCAGTTAGGGGTACAGGCAATGAGCAAGAGGGGACTGGAATTTGAAAACTGGCAAAGGAACCAAGGTGTTGGAAGGAAATAACCTGAGAGGGAAAAGTAATAGAATTGGAAGATGCCAAGAATGTATTTGAACTGCAGGTAAGAGAATGCCTTCTCTATCAAGGATTGATCTCAGAGTATAGGCAAAGAGAAAGAAATAGGGCAGTCCTAAACAAAAGGCCAGCATCGGTAGTGTTTTAAAAGAATTTAGAACAGAAGCTGCTGTTAAAAAAGGAATAATTAGTAGAGCATACAAAATATTGCATGGTAACTAAAATAATCAATCAGAGGAGGTTAGAAAGGGTTGGGGAGAGAAACTGGATAAACAATTCACAAAGAAATAATAGGAAGATATATGTAGGTCTCCCAGATATGCAACAACATGTAGAAGATTTAGGATGTTTTGCTCGAAAATATTGAGAAAGGTATTTTATAAGAACGCTAATCCACAGACTCCTGAAATGATGAAACCACTCGAGTTAAAAACCACCAACAAATGCAACGGCACAGAACGTTGGCTTAAAAGATCTCCATTTAATAGTTGTTGAGTGCTTTCACCCACAAAAATGTGGGCTTCATCAGAACATCTCATTACAAATCTGTTACAGTATAAATACTTCATTTTGGCGCCAAATCTCAATGATACATACTTTTTAAAGTGATAAGTACGCCAAAAATACATAACAGTATGCATACTGTTACGTCCTAATACAAAAGTATATTCTTATACAAAAAATACTTAAAATACTTTAAAATATTAAGTTCAAGCACAATTTACCACACAATATAAAAAATATACTTTAAATATGCCCTTGAATTGCTCTCTGAGTAATTACTAACTACTCACTAAATTAAAATAATTGTGTATTGAACCCAGATCCTTGTACAAAATCATCCAATACATCAAATGCTTCGTTATTTCATGTGACTCTTAAGCAAAATAAATAAAATACATCACACCAATGAACTTGCAAAAAAACTTACAATAAAAACTTACAATAAAAAACTGTACAATAACAAAATCTATACATATAAAAAAAAACATTACTGTTGCACAACTATACTTCTTTTTGCCGTTGACAAAGTTGTATCGATGTATAGTGATTTAAAACACTGTTAGTGTATTAACTACTTCCTTACTAGTAGAGGTTTGATTGGTATATGGTCATTGAGCCCCGGTAGGGTAGAGGCATCTGTATATAATTGCCACCAAACTTCTTTGTACCCTAAGGTGGCCTTATGATTACCACCTCTAGGGTCTATTGTGATGTTTTCCAAGATGGCAAATCTAAAACTATGCTTGTCCCCACACTTCTCTATGTGCCTATAAAGGGCATTATTTACATCCTTTCTCCTGATACTATATAGGTGATCATAAATACGTTTTTTAAAACTTCTCTCAGTTTTCCCTATATAATATCCTGAGCACATCATACATTTTGCCAAATATATCACAAATTTGGAATTACAATTGCCTTGTTGAAACTTAATTCTAGTTTTGTTAATATTGTTTAATATACTCCCTTCATCTTCCATTATTGCATGACATTGATTACAACATCCACATTTCTTAGTGTGCTTCTTACCATAATCTATATTTCTCTTTACTGTCCTGTGTTCCAAATACATTTTAATGTTGCAACCCATTTTGTACACAAATGAAGGCTTAGGACCTATCATATTCGCAATTTCTGGTCATGATGTTCATAACCTTATTGGTGTATGGTCCATATTCCAAAATACATGCTCGACTGAAATGGTATTAGTGGAACTCACCAGTTCCACTCCTTTGGGTGTATCTTCCTTCCTATTAGCTCCTAACAATGGGGTATATTTGTGTCCCCATTCTTTTATAATATATTTCCTCACATCCTTCATCATGGTCTTACAATAACCCCTTTCTTTAAACAATTCAGTGATAAAATCTATTTCTTCTATTATATCCACATATTCTGATATCATTCTTACCGCTCTAATACATTGTCCTTTGTATATATTATACAACAATTTTCTAGGGTGATTGCTGGTATATTCTAAATAGCCATTAGAAAATGTACTTTTTCTATGGATACGAGACTTGAAACCCTTATTTCCATTGGATATATAGGTATCCAAATATGCTGTACCTTCACTGCTGCTGGAAGAAGTAAACTTGAGATACTCACTACTATGGTTCAAGTATTCCATAAAATTGTTCAAGATCTCCTGACTTCCATCCCAGAGGATATATATGTCATCCAAGAACTGGGAGTAGTATCTAACATGTTTAAAATAACCACTTTTGAAAACTACTGACTCTTCCCAGTCTAGCATGACCAAATTAGCATATATGGGGGCAAATGCTGCCCCCATAGCTACCCCTCTGGTTTGTTTAAAGTATTCACCCTCGTAAAATATGTAATTGTGATCTAATACAATGGACATGAGCTCTAGAATCAGGCACACCCTGTCCCATTTTAAATCAGTGTATTTTTTAATACTGTTACTAAATGCTTCCATACCATTCTCTTTGGGGATGCATGAGAACAGTTCCACCACATCAATGGTGACATATAATAATCCTTCTTTCCATAAATCAACAGGGTAATTCTTTAAGAATTCCCACGAATCCTTAACCATGTGAGAAATTTTCTCATACATATGTTTTAACATTGTATCCACTGCTACTCCCAATGGAAATGTTTTGGAGTAACTGCCTGAAATTATGGGATGAAAAGGAGGGTTGCTGACATTTTTATGCACCTTAGGGATTCCCACTAAAGTAGCCAATTTAGGATGTTCTACTTTCAAAAAGTTATGTGTCTACTGTGATTCTGTTGTCTATATCAATATACATATCTATACGTCCATACGTGATATTTATTTCATTAATAGACACGGTTTCATAGTTGCCTGACAAGTGTAAAATCTCATACATTTTGGTGGTGTACTCTAAGGTGTCATAGATTACCACACCTCCTCCCTTGTCAGGTTTCATAACCCGGATACTGTAATCTTCTCTCAGATCTTTGAGGGTTCTAGTCTCTTCCATAGTTAAATTACTTTTTAATTTTTTACCTTTTAACTTATTCTGGAGTTTATAAATCTCCTTGGTCACTAGTTTATCATATACCAGTACATTAGGGTGCATCGGAGGGACATAACTACTTTTCTTTTTAAGTAATCCTATACTACTATCCTTGTATACTGTGGTACAGTCTCTGTCCTTGTACATAATAGCTAGATTAATTTTTCTAATGAATAATTTGATCTCACTTAGGCAATCAACCAACCGAAAACATGTGGTGGGAATGTACTTCATACCTTTAGATAGCAAATCAAAATGTGCTATTTCTAATGTTAAATCTGTATAATTATATATATATTAAAATTATTATAACTGTATGTAATACCATCCCTGATAATACCTTGACCATTTCCTGACTGACAGTTCTTACTAGTCATATCTAAGGTCTCCTCTACCAATACCTCGAATCTCCATTCCCCCCAGTGGGGCTCTTGTGTCTGCCATACGGTTGGTATGGGTTGGTTTTCCTCCATTTCTCTTCCTTTTTCCAATCTGTATGTTGTTCCTGTTTCCAACCTCTTTGAAAATGTAATCTATTGTTTTGGTTATAGGTATCTCCTACCTCATATAGTGAATTTCTATCCCTGTTGTTGTTCCTGACATTAAACGGCTTGTGTTTGTTATCCCTTTCACCTTTGTTATCATCCCAATGGTATGCAGAACCACTGCTATACTGTTCCATATCTCTTTTTATCTTTTTACATTTCTTATTGTAAACTTTTTGTGTCTTCTTATCAGCCAAATTGAATTGCTTGGCATATAGTTTCTCCCATTGGGAGAATAATAAATCACTAACAATCATTTCATTTAGCCGTTCCACTTCATTCATACAAATACATAACTTTTCATCATTGAATTTGATCAGCAATTGCATATACTGTAAACCACATTGGTCAAAAAATTGATTAAATTCACATTTAATTTTTTCAGTAATAGCCACTCCCATAGGATACTTAAAAAAACGTAATCCCATAGGAACAATTTTTGAATTAATACACTTGTTTAAATATGCATTGTCTAATTTCAAACTATTAATCAAATTCAACTTTTTCCCCAATGTATAAATGTAATCTCTTAATGTTCCCTCAGGTACAACAGATTGAGGTTGCTCGTTGACATTATCATGATACACTTGATCAAACACACAATTATTGTCAAGAAATCTTTTTAAATAAACATCTTTCTGTCCCCTATAACCTTCCCCATTGTGTTTAGCTCCATAATTGGAGCTTGGTTTAACAGTACCTTTGTCCATAGTTTCTTTGGTCATCACATTAAAGTATGTTTTAAGCGGCTGCATTCTCTTAGGCTTAGTGCCTATACATCTGGCCTCTTCGTCCAGTTCCCCAAACGAAAAATAGAACGTAAAGTCCAAAATGCCCAATTGACTGCTGTTTCCAGGCTCCGACTGAGCTTGAGTAGCTGGTAAATCAATAACTGCTCCACCTCGAACTCCAGACCCCTGTCCATTAGGAATCTCCGGTGAGGGGATGATCAATATCGGATCCTCACTGGGCTTAAGTAAACCCTGACTGTTGCCTGCATCAAATACAGGTGCATGTTTGTAGTCCGTTTTGCTGTTAGACAATGGCAGCCCATTTCCGATATTATTGCCATTAACATTTGAATTATCGAGGATGTCATCCTTCCTATTACCTGCTGCATTGACTCCCGCCAGTGAAAAAAGTTTGATTAATCTGCTCACATCACCCCTGAGTGTAGAAACTTCCGCCTGGAGTTTCAATACATCTTCTCTCCCGATGGGTGAAGGTGCAGGTAGATCATCACTAGTGGAATCCATGGCAAACAACTGCAGAACCAACAAAGCGTTCAGTTGACTTGATATTACCAAAATTCTTGTTGTAAGAACGCTAATCCACAGACTCCTGAAATGATGAAACCACTCGAGTTAAAAACCACCAACAAATGCAACGGCACAGAACGTTGGCTTAAAAGATCTCCATTTAATAGTTGTTGAGCGCTTTCACCCACAAAAATGTGGGCTTCATCAGAACATCTCATTACAAATCTGTTACAGTTTAAATACTTCATTTTGGCACCAAATCTCAATGATACATACTTTTTAAAGTGATAAGTATGCCAAAAATACATAACAGTATGCATACTGTTACGTCCTAATACAAAAGTATATTCTTATACAAAAAATATTTAAAATACTTTAAAATATTAAGTTCAAGCACAATTCACCACACAATATAAAAATATACTTTAAATATGCCCTTGAATTGCTCTCTGAGTAATTACTAACTACTCACTAAACAGTAATGTTTTTTTTTATATGTATAGATTTTGTTATTGTACAGTTTTTTATTGTAAGTTTTTATTGTAAGTTTTTTTTTGCAAGTTCATTGGTGTGATGTATTTTATTTATTTTGCTTAAGAGTCACATGAAATAATGGAGCATTTGATGTATTGGATGATTTTGTACAAGGATCTGGGTTCAATACACAATTATCTTAATTTAGTGAGTAGTTAGTAATTACTCAGAGAGTAATTCAAGGGCATATTTAAAGTATATTTTTTATATTGAGTGGTGAATTGTGCTTGAACTTAATATTTTAAAGTATTTTAAGTATTTTTTGTATAAGAATATACTTTTGTATTAGGATGTAACAGTATGCATACTGTTATGTATTTTTGCATACGTATCACTTTAAAAAGTATGTATCATTAGGGGCGTGGCTAGGATGCTGAACTGATAGCTGCACTTCATCTCAGCTCTCTTACCTCAATACAATTCCTGACAGGAATTTTACAAAATAATATTTAATTTGAAGAAATTTTTATTACTAACTTATTTCTAATAACTCTGAGCATCTATAAGAAAAATTTTATTGTCAGAACTTGAATAATTCCTCTCAAATTAATTACTGGAAAATCAGCACCAATATCAGCTTTACAGCATGAGTCATCTAAGGAATACAGCACAAGACTCTTCTCTCAAAAAAGACCTGCAGTCTCTCATTACAAATATACAGGAACTTACAATAAAAATCGACAAGATGGACAATAAAATAGATACTTTTAAAGAAAAGTGCTCACAACAACTGGAACAGCTTCAAGAAATGTTTACACAGCAGAAAGGACAGATATCACTTATTGAACAGTCATTAAGTGACATTGACACTAGAGTCCAAATAGAAGAACAACAAACTGAATTCTTACTTCAACAGAATACATATTTACTAGAAAAGCTTGATGATATGGAAAACCGAACAAGAAGAAATAATATTAGAATATATGGTCTACCAGAAAAATCTGAAGGGGACAATATGATAAACTTTCTTACCACCTGGATACCAGATGTAACAAAAATACCTGAAGCTCTTTCATATGGTATAGAATGGGCGCATAGATCACTAGCAGCTTCTGGAAATGCTTCTTCTCCAGGTAAGAACAAGCCGAGATCTATAATTGTGAGACTTTTTTCTACACAAGATAAAGATCTTATATTAAGAAATGCTTGGGCAAATTCTCCCATCAAATACAATGATTCATTAATAAGATTTGACAATGATTATTCTACAAAGGTGGTTTCAAAAAGAAAAGAATTTCTACCAATAAAAAAACCTTGAAGAAAAAGCAACTGAAAGTCCATCTTTTATTTCCAGCAAGACTGAAAGTTTTTCTACCAAATGGAATAAAAATCTTTGAAACAGTAGATTCAGCAATAAAATACCTTACCAACAACAACATCCTAACACATGAAGAATCTATGGACTGGACAATAAGTACACAAGAGAAATGCTGAAGTAAATAATTGGAAAACTGTTGAGCAAAAGAAAAAAAAACTAAAGGACAAATAATCTTACATATGTTATATTCTGTAAAAATCTAAATAATAATACTAACAACAAAAGAAAAGTTCTTACTGTCTTCAAGTTACACCAAAACAGGTACTGTTTTCAATTATATTTTAAATGTCAAAATTAGCATAAATGTAAATACATTTATCTCAAATCACATCAATATACTAAGCATAATTTAAACATTACTCTATTTTTCATTATTATCCATCTATTATTTTCATATTCTTAATCAGAGTAATCAATGCATAATAATGTTCCCAAATAGTTTATTTATTTATTTATTTATTTTCTCTCTTTGTGTTTTGTTGTTTTTATTTTTCTCTTCTTTTTATAAAATCTTCATTAACTTATAATACTTTAATCAGTATATGGTTATATTGCTTAATAGGTATAGTAATGGCTGCTATATAACTTATTATTAGTTACATCCCTGATAGTATTACTTTTTATAAGTTAAAAGTGTCCCTGTTTGGATAAACGCTAATGCTGGGCAGAAATGTGTTGCTTTTGAAATGAAGTATTTCAGTTAGGATCATACCTCTCAATCATACCGAATTCCTCGGCATTTACCGGTTTTGGGGGTAAAATATTGGGGTGCCACGATTTCTCGAGTGGCGCCCTTAATTTCCGAATTTCACGGTCTTTTTTTTTTGTATTAGTTACCACTTTAAATTTTTGGCTGATGTCACCACGCATCACCAGCCTAGGGGCGTGCTTGCTGACATCAGCTACTGCCTGTTGGTCTCAGTAGGAATAGGGACTATAACAGCAATGGCGGGCAGATTTAAAATTCCAGGTAAGAACAACTGTTATTGCATTATTTTATTTATCTGCTGAGCAGACAAGATACTGTGTGCAAGTTCGTTGTTTGCATTCCAGCTAGCTGTTCTGTCTTTTGTGCAAGTTCGTTGTTTGTATTTCCAGCTAGCCACTCTAATTCAACCGTGGCTATCTCTGAGTTTTTCTAGTGTGTATTTATGGCCGGCCAGCTGCTCTTATTCCACTATTGCTGCAAGTTAGATCTGCATTTACATTTAGAGTTTGTTTTCCAGCCACCCACTCTAATTCAGTTAATCTAGGGTGTATTTATGGCCAGCTTCTCTAATTAAACTGTTGCTGCAACAATACATTTAGAGTTAATTTTTTCAGATTATCTAGTGTGCATTTACTTAGAGTGAGATCTCTCTCTCTCCATTTAGTGCCAGAATCATATACAGGTGTGTGCGTGTCTGGTCCATTCTCTGCATTTACTTAGTGGAAGTGCGAGCAAGTCTAGTGTATTAAACCACGGTCCAGATCTCTCTGCCTGCATTTATTTAGTTTGTTCAGTTTATCTAGTGTGCATTTACTTAGCTATACAGGTGTGTTTGAGTGCGTCTGGTCCGTATCTCTGCATTTACTTAGTGGAAGTGCGAGCCAGATCTCCCTGCCTGCATTTACTTCGTTCGTTCTTTCAGTTACTTAGAGTGAGATCTCTCACATTTACTCTGTGTGTGTGTGTGGTTTGTTCTTTCAGTTGGTCCGTACCTCTGCATTTATTTAGTGGAAGTGCGAGCCAGGTCTCTGTGCCTGCATTTACTTCGCTGTTTCAGTTACTGAGAGTGAGATCTCTCTGCTTGCATTTACTTAGTTCGTTGTTTCATTTACTGAGAGTGAGATCTCTCTGCCTGCATTTACTTAATTTGTTCTTTCAGTTAGAGATCTCTCTGTCTAGCATTCAAGTTTAGGCATCTTTTAAATGCATATCATGATTGATCCATGCATGGCATGAATTACTGAAACGTAAATTAGAACTTGTGCTTCATTTTCATCTCGGGGTTTTTTCATTTCTGGACTAAAATGGGTGTTACCAAATTACTTTGGCTAATTGGACTTTTAATTGAAAGGATAGTCCTTATCAAATGTCAAGACTTTTTTTTCACTCCTGACCCGAGATTTATGTATTCTTGTCCCAAAATCAATTTGTGCAAGTAAAAGAGTACCTGCCCATTTCTAGTTTGTGCTTGAGTTTGCATTGCAATCTCTTTGCATACTGTTTTGGTTGTCTGCCATCATTTCTTTCTAGTGTACATTGTAACCTACAGTCTCGGAGGGGCATGTTGAAAATCACTGAGCAGGGCAGGAGAAAGTATAGTTGACATTTATAGCATTAACAAAACTAATTGGTGTGTTGCTTCCAGACTAGTATAGATTCAGGAGTTAAAGAATTTATGGAAACACTGCTAAATTTAAATGTATGATACAGCTAGCCAGTGGTCACTAAAAACTAGTGCTGGATTCAGTTTAGAACAGAAAATTAATAAAACCAAGCATTGAGGAGGGCCTTTTTCTTGTACAGTAATCAAAACTGATGAAAACATGTTTAGTAGATTGCTTCTAATAAAATAAGAGGCCATGCTGAAATAAATGCTAATATTTTAACCCAACACTCAGAGCAGAAATTCAAACTGTTGTTTTTTCTGTTTACTTAATTTCCACGGCAGAATAAATCTTTCTGCAGCAAATGTTCAATTTACTTTGTGTGTGTGTATGTGTGCGCGCACGTGGGGGTAGTAAAGTGAAATTGGTGCTTAGTATCAGGAAATGTTCTGAAAGACTTCTGCTACATTGTATGCATACCTCACAACTGTCCAGATGTTAGACTCTAATCTGTTGGTCTTTTCCTCATAAAATTTGATGTTTTCTGCTAAATCACTTGAGTATTAAAGTCACTAACACTAAATAATGACAGACATTTGAGTTTCAGACTTTCTCCTTCAGGAAATGCATGCTAATGCAAAAACTGTTAGTCTGTTTTCTAAGTTTGTAAGATCAGTATTAAACAAGTGCCTTTTTTGAGCCTTTGTCCCCACCTCTATATTTAGCTTTGTTCAGAATTCTTGTACTAAGAAGCTGAGAGAGTTTGTTTGCATGGTAAACCTAACTAGGGATATGTATGTGTGTGTGTGTGTGTGGGGGGGGGAGTTATAATTAGTCCACTCACTTAAAGAGCAAACTGACAGAAACATTTTAGAGACATTGATTTCTAACGTTAAAAATTTAAAAGTTAGTAGTATTTAGAAACAGAGTTCCTAACAGATAAATTTGTCCCAGGGGTACCATCTGTGTCCCTCATGGACAGGGGCAACAGGTGCTGATGTCTGTTCTTCAGTTTGCATTTAAAAGTTGGTATCCCACAATTCCACTGGAGTGGGTGGGGCTACATGATTATGTATGCAAATTTTATGTTAATCAGTGTACAGATTTGTACCTATTTTTCATGGGCATTTGACCAGATTTTTGATGCTTCCAGGTTGAGAGGTATGGTTAGGATGTATCATAAGACTACTTTAAATAATCTTAAAAGATGTTCTGCCTTTGACCCATATGCACATACTGATATAGTCCAGTGAAAAAATATGTTTTAAGTGATATTTTGAGGCTATAAGTCATGTGTGTTGTGGCTCCAGACATCCGGAGTTGAAAGATGCTTGTGACTAGCTTAGATATCCTGTTGTCTTTTCTTTTGTAGAGAAATAAGGCATAGCATGTTTAAAATGCAAAGTTTGACAGTTGTGAACACTACTCCGTAAACTAGAGTGCTCACGTGCACACTACGAGTTTGTCACCAAATAAGAGGAGGGAAAAGAAAAAAGAAAAAACACATACCTTTTCCCGCTTGGTTCTCGAGACAATTTAACAGCCACAAACATCACTAGAAACTTGAGTTACTTATTGCTTGTCGCATTTACTTGTGTACGCCATCCCCTGACTCTTTCTAATTGACGTCTAGTCAGAAAATAAGCTAGGTTCACATTTAAAGATACAGAAACCTAAATTCCTTCTAAGGAAACATAAATAATATAAAAGGTTCATATAAATATACACAGATATTTATTTTTGAAGCACTTTCAGTTTATGGCTACTGATGTCTTCTAGCACCTTGATAGATAAGGACATATATCTGCTTGTCTTTCTATCAGTTTAGATTTCCAGACATTTTAGCTATCCCTTACTATGTTTTATACAGCAGAGTTTAAAAGCAGAAATTAATCATCAGCAAATAAAATCACTGCTGTTTTACAAATTCTCTAAAGAAACTAGTAAATGTCAAGCAACTGACAGGTTTGTTTTGGGGAGGGTTGCCATTTCCCACGCTGGTGCTCCTGCAGAATACTACTGATGTCCTGCTGCCAAGGTATGCCCTCGGGTGGGCAGGTGGGATGCAACAAGAAGGTTGGATGTGCATTTGGCAAATCAAACATTTAGATGGCGTTATGGTATACTAGATGGAGAAAGTGGAAGCAATGATTGTATAGGCAACTATAATGAGTAACATAACAACAGTGGATTTGACCCGGTGTGTCAATTATACAATGTTTATATCCCATGTGGCTTTGGGCTTTGTCAAGCATCTGTGTTCTACACACATATTGTGTTGGATCTGATTTGAGTGGAAGGGGGAGAGGCTTAGCCCACACCCTAATTTGTTACTGGGTTGCCATGCATTATGGGCATGCATTGTGGCAGGTACTCAACGGGCTATCCATCCTTAGATGGCTCATGCTGTTCCCATTTGCTCATCTGAATGGTGACTGCGGCTGTGCTCTTCTTGTTATGTTGCCTGGCTGTGGCTTCACCCTTCCTATAATATTGTCTGGCTTTTTACATTATCAAGAATGACACAATACTAGTGTATGCGGGTATATCATGTTACTGTTAGTGTGGACAAGGATGCTTGACAATGCAACTATGATTCTTGGACCTTTCTGCAGACGGGTGTGTTGTCTGGCAGTTGAGAGCCTGGTTGTTCCTGATCAGCGGACCTGTATTTTTGTGTTTCAATGTGACTGCATGAAAGGATGCCAGTATTGGTCTGCAAGTTTGGTGGGCAGTAGATTCATTGGGGATTGATTTGAGGAGACACTTGTATTATGGCTGGGGCACTTGACATTTGATAAATGTATCCTCTCAATGATGCGTTCTGTCTGGTCATTGGCTGTAAAACAGCTTTTCTGAGAAATATTGTTGTGGTGCCAGTTAATGATTTGGATTAAATGTTTCTATATACAGTCGTGAAGCAATTGCCAGGATAAAATGGTACTCTTGCAGTGCATGGATCATCGTGGCTGTCCTCCGATGTTGGAGGAAAAACAAGCTTCTTGGACACCTTTTTGACATGGTAAAGGTGTTACCCCATGGTTTGAATACGTTTTGTCTCTTTGCTGCAAAATGGGTTGGGAATTTTGGCCTGTAATATTTTCGTACATGGTGGTTTGAATCTTGGCAGCTTCCATTGTTTTGATGTGTTCTCCAGTATACTTTTGTTCAGTCATAGGATTGAATTACTGGTGTTGAGTAGGTCAGGATTGTATCTCCAGCACTTGTTGTCAGCAGATAGACTCACTGGTTGGGTGTCAGTCTAAGCTGTGGGAGTTGATGTGTGATATACATAGATGTTTGCTTTGAGGGTGTGGTCAAGTGCGCTGCAGTTTTACCTCTGTACTGTGTCAGTTTTCATTGTGCAGGGTCCCTCTGAGGGTTGATGGAAGTGTTGGCAACAAGACACTCAATCAGGTAACAACATTATGAGTGGTCTCTTGGATAAGGGAGCTGTCTAAATTGTGATCTTGTTGTCTCCAGCCATGGGAATTGTCATTGAAAAGCTGAAAAATGCAATCAGAGGAACATATTTAATGTCTACTAAAGAAATATTAATATACTTATACATTGTATCGCATTTCAGTTTATGTTAAACATGAAATATGATGTGGTTTCAGAACTATTCATGTTTTTATTCCAATATGACTTTGCAAATATTAATTTAAACACTGGTTTCGGACTTGAGTAGTCTAAAACAATTGCACAACAATGGTACTGTATTATACAGTAATGTCAGTAAATAGTTTTCAACAGATGTATGAAATATACAGTTATAGATTTTAACATAATGTTTATTAATACCCTAAATTATTTTGAAATGATACTACCTTAATCTAAATATTTGTACCTTTTGAAACCTGCTTAGAAGTAAGTATTATTGAATTACAATAAGATGAGTAAAGAATATATGTATATATTTTAGCTGATTAGATTATCTTAATATATTATTCAATTATCTTTATTTAAAACTAAGAGGATAAGAGAAACTGATCCAAATATTATTTGTGAGGGTAGAAAGTTTGTTTGGTTAGATTCACTAACCAAACGAAGAGGTATATTACCTCATAGCAATAGGGAATGGTTTTTAAGGTTAAGAATTACAAGTTTGGAAGTTCTTTGTTTTTTTTTTATTCTATCACTTTGGTGTCACTCAGAAACATGCAAAAATCATACAAGAAAAACTTTTTGAATTCTGTATCCAAGATGGAACTAGGAATAAACAATATTTACATAAACTTACACATAAAACAAACTCAAAACTAGGAAATGAAATGAAATGTTTATCCATAAATGTTAATGGTCTAAATAATAGTAATAAAAGGAGAAGCCTATTCAAGTACATAAACTTACATAAACCACAAATAGTCTTTTTACAAGAGACACACTTATTAGATAGAGATATAAACAACTTAAATATTAATAATTACACAGTACTAACAAACTCTCAATACAAAACAAAAAAAAGAGGAGTAGCTATACTACTTCGCAACTCAACTATAACACCTAAAATAATTACTACTCATCAAGATACATCAGGTATGTTTTGTCTAGTTTCAATAGAGTTAAATAAGAGAATCTATACGTTAGTAAATCTATATTGGATCCCAGGACTAGGATTAAAAACAGTTAAACAGCATTTTGAAGAGATAATTCATTTAACTAAGGGTAGCCTGATATTGGCAGGAGACTTCAACTGTATAATGAATGAAAAAGATACAGATTCTAAATCCAAAAGAAGAAAACAACCCATCTCTAAAGCACTATCAAAATTTATAGATACATTGTATTTAAAAGATATAAATGAATTTGCAGAACCAGACTCACTAATCTTCACATTTTATTCTCATAGATATAAAACTAACTCTAGAATTGATAGAATATATGTTGCCAATGACCTAATAACAAAAATTGACAAAGTCAAAATCATAAATTGTCCTTTATCTGATCATAATGCCATAGTCTTTGAGATAGAGCTTACACCATTTTATTCAAATCCCATTACTAGGATACCTTCCTATATCACAAAATTGAGAGATTTCAAAGAATTTTATGAAGAAACAATCAAAAACTTTCTAGAAATAAATTACACAGAAGATATTTCAGAAATATATGTCTGGGATTCATTAAAAGCAGTTACATATGGGAAGATATTATCCTGGTACATAAATAAAAGGAAGTTATGGAATAAAGATATGCTAGACTTACAAAACAAAGCAGATAAATTGAAACTGGAAATACAAAAGGGTAATGCTACTCAAGTTCAAGAACTTACACAAATCAATAAGAAGTATACAGAATTGCTACACCATAAGATTATGATTAACTTAGAAAAGATAAAAATAAACTCATACTCTACTAATTCAGCACACCTGAGATACTTAACTAATAGAACAAAAAATAATTAAATCTAAGCAAATAAAAGAAATATTTATTCCCAATACTAACAAAAGAGTTACGGAACTAAATGATATTTTAGAAGCATTCAGACTCCAATTTAACATTGATAATTCCATAAATACTCAAGATACACCTACTAAAGATATAAAAAATACTTAGAAAACAATATTCATATTAAATTAACACAAGAACAAATAGACATTATAAACAAACCAATCAATATGACAGAATTAAAATCACAAATTAAAAAGCTCAAGACAAATAAAGCACCTGGCCCAGACAATATGCTACCAGAAATGTATAAATTAATACCCAATCAAGCCATATCTTTATTATTAAAAGTATATGATATAGCCAATAAAGATTTGAATATACCACCCTCTTGGAAATATTCATTGATATCCCCAATTATCAAACCAGATAAAGATGAGAAACAGTGTTCCTCATATAGGCCAATATCATTACTCAATATAGACTACAAGATGTTTATGGCTATATACAGATAGGATCAAACACTTTCTTCCTTTCTTAATTCACAAAGATCAAACAGGTTTTATTAAAGGAAGAAATACTTCAGATAATATTAAAAGAATACTAACATTAATAGATTATAGCAAACATAAAGTCCTAAATTTAAATGTAATCTCATTAGATATTAATAAAGCTTTTGATTAGGTTAATTGGAACTTTCTTTCACTAGTTTTAAAAGAATATAACTTTCCTTCTAATTTTAATAATCTTATCCAAATACTATATGAAAAATCTACTGCATATGTTAAACTGGGATCATATAGATCAGGCCCTATAACAATAAAAAAGGGAACTAAACAAGGTTGCCCTTTATCACCATTGTTATTTGCATTACTCATAGAACCTTTTGCAAATCAAATCAGATCAAACAATAACATAAAGGGCATTTGTATTAATAAAATGTTAAACCTTAAAATCCAACTCTTTGCTGATGACATACTATTAACTCTCTCAGATGCAAATGAGTCTTTGAATGCTCTATTTAACTCCATGAATAAATTTCAAAATATTTCAGGCTTAAAATTTAATGAAAACAAAACTAAAATTATGCCCTGTGATTGTAAAAAAAAAAATAATATAAACAAAAGATTTTCCAAATATATAGTAACAGAAAGTAAATTATTATATCTGGGAATAAATCTACTCAATGAATTAACAGATTCTCTAATATTTAACTATAATAAAATACTAGACAAAATAGAACAAACAATTGGTTACTGGAATAAATATATCTTTTCAACAGCAGACAGATTATATCTTATTAAAATAATCATATTTCCCAAAATATTATACTTAATACAAAATTTTTCATTGCCACCTCCCAAATATATTATTCAAAGATACAATAAACTAATTTTAAATTTTCTATGGTTTCCAAATAAACCCGTATAGCCTTAAATAAACATTTGCCAGATTGGGAAGATGGTGGAATTAATTTACGGATATTGATTTATATATTACCTCATCTGTTATTAAAAACATAACACTATGGTTAAATAATTCATACACACCTATATGGAAACAAGCCCATGAGCAGATTTACATAGAAATCAATTATAATCACATACAAGACAACTTAACAGTAATACCATCACCCCTTATATGGATGTTAAAAGATTATTTTTAGGAAAAGGAATAATATTAATAAATTGCCATCAAACTATGTAAGTTCTACACTTTCAGTGTTCAGAACATATATAAACAAAATACCAAATATTAATTCTTGGATTTTTCTTATTTTCCCTATAGCTTTTACACCAAATATTCTAGATACATTCCAAATATCTAAAATAAATATACTTAAAGAAGAAACATTACTCTTTTGGCATCAACTTATAGAGAAAGGGAAAATTCTAACAAAGGAACAGATAATTTATAATTATAATATAAATAAAGACAATTGGCTGTTTTACAAAATCTAAGGCATTTTCTTATAAATAAAATAGAACAAATGCAACCTTCAGTTAGACATGAAGCTCCAAAACTCATTGAATACCTTATTCTTATCACAAAACAGCCTTATCAGGGTACAGGTTATTTGTCTAATATCTATAAAATTGTTAAAAAACAAAAACTATCATGAAAAATCATACTGGGATTATTATACTTTAATAAACAACCATCCTCCAGTTGAAGAAGAAAAAAGTAATATTCTAAAATCTTCCAAATTTTCTACATTATCAAAATACTGGCAATTATTCACTTGGAGATATCTACACAGAAGTTTCTATACACCACATAGGTTAGCCAAAATGTATTCTATTGAAGATCAATGTTGGAGATGCCATATCAAGATAAAAGCAGATTGGCAGCATGTTTTTATGAATGTATATGTCTCAATATGTACTGGAAATCCATTAATTATTTTTTCAGACTGTTTATAATGATAATTTTCAATTAACAAAGTCTTTAATTTTATTCAACTCTCCTATTCCAAACTGTGTACCAAAAAAGACACTAAAATCCTATGGTCACTATTGGCAATTTCACGTAAAATCATAACTATACACTGGAAAAATGAGGCTTCGCCTACGTTCAAGGAATTTGAGACTTTAACAACAACAGTTGCTCACATGGAAATATTAACAGTGAAGAACAGAACTAAAAGATCTACTTCTTACTATTACTCTTGGATGAAAGTACTGGAAATACTTGAAAATATCGAAGAAGATATATCATCTTATGTTTCTAACTCTATATAATATAGAATTTCAATGTTATTTGCATAGACACCAATGTAAATAGTTATATAATGGTTTGAAGTTAGTAATGTTTTAGAATTGTAAATATGTTATTTATCTTTATTTCATGTAATGTTTAAGACATCTTATTTGAAATAATAAAAAAAATATTTAGTGAAAAAAAAAAAAGTATGTATCATTGAGATTTGGCGCCAAAATGAAATATTTAAACTGTAACAGATTTGTAATGAAATGTTTTGATGAAGCCCACATTTTTGTGCGTGAAAACGCTCAACAACTATTAAATGGAGATCTTTTAAGCCAATGTTCTGTGCCGTTGCATTTTTTGGTGGTTTTTAACTTGAGTGGTTTCATCATTTCAGGAGTCTGTGAATTAGCGTTTTTACAACAAGAATTTTGGTAATATCAGGTCAACTGAATGCTTTGTTGGTTCTAAAGGTATTTTATACCCCAAGTAGACTCCAGAGAATTTTTCCTCTGGTAGACAGCAAATGTTCAGCTGTGATGGGGAAGAAAGAGGTAATTTG
This sequence comes from Protopterus annectens, assembly GCF_019279795.1. Classification (NCBI taxonomy): domain Eukaryota; kingdom Metazoa; phylum Chordata; order Ceratodontiformes; family Protopteridae; genus Protopterus; species Protopterus annectens. The sequence goes on from NC_056726.1 coordinate 956,027,290, forward strand.
GAGCATATTTTCTGGGAGTGTAATGAGTTGGCAGACTTTATAGATTCCCTGCACACTGGACAATCAGTGATACTGGGTGAGAAAACTGGTGTATCTAGGGAAATTATTTTTCTGAGCTATGATACAGAATCAGAATTGTCTAGACATAGTGAAGCCTTGCTGAGTCTAATTATGGTGGCTGCCAAAAAAGCACTGACTAAAAAATAGAAATCAAAGTCTAAACCAACTGTACTATAAGTATTGAATATAGTAACAGAGATAAAACAAGTGGAATTGAGATCTTTAGAAAAGGGTAGGAGCAAATTACTTAGAAAAAAATGAGAATTGTGGGAACAATGCATACAGGGGGAAGAATGAAGTCTAAAAGAAGACAGGATTTGAATGACCTATGTAATGTTTCACTCACAATGACTAGATAGATTATAAGTGATGTATAATGTTTGCAACTAAGGTTCTGTCAATATGGTTTATTTTCATTTATATAACTGTAGGACTACCTATGTCATAAATGACAATTTAATAAAGATACTTCTTGTTTAAGAAAGGAAAAACATATGACATGACTTACATAATTATAGCAATATGATAATAAGGGATACGGGGACACTGCATACCAGGGATATTACTGTTGTGTCTTAAAGGCACTTAAAACCTTACACAGATTGGGGGGTGGGGGGAACACTAGCCATAAGGGATAAAACTTGTATGTCATAATATTTAATTATTTATTTTGTTTTACATTTGTTAACTGGGAAAGTCTGAATGGATACAGGTCCATTTTCAGCGGAGGCCCGGGGAGAAAAGCTACAAATGTACAAAAACAAGTGTAAATACAGTGAAATTATTACAGTGAGTTATCACAAAACTGACATTTGTTTAATGATATGTACACACAGGTACATGTTTTTCTCACATACACACAGCAAAGGTTGGAAGCAAGTAGATGAGAAAGAAATAGTTAAAGATTTCATCTGAAAAAGGAAAACACATATATTAAGGTGGTTATCATACATGGTGTAGTGTTAACTTTAAATCTTTACAGTAGGTGGGTGATACACAGAATTTGAAACAGTTATAGCACTACAGGGATTGGGGTGGAGGAAAACATTAGACAAGAGATAACGCCTATATGCCATGATGCAGCTGCCACAGATAACTACTACAGGAAGTGCTGATGGGCACATTGCTGTACTTAAGTGCAATTCAGAGACATGTAAATTTGCTGATAAGGAGATCTTTCATCATCACAGCTAACATGTCTCTGAATTGCAAAATACAGCATTGTGGCAGTGGGACGTTTTTACATTAGGCCTGATCAAGATTCCCTGGGATGGTATTTTAGCATAAAGACATCAAGGGAAATGCCATAGCAATGTCGAGCCAGGAACTCTGCATTGTTCTTGTAGGCTTGTGTGCAGCTAAGCAAATAAAAAGAAACATTATTTCCAAACAAATCAAGTATAAATATGCTGCGAATACTAATAAACAAAAGCCTACTACAAAAGGAGGCCAACCTGGATACAGTGTAATTGCTGAGATGAGCAGCCATGGCAAATAGCAGAGACTTAAACAGCACAGATACCATCATTATATTGATATATGCTCTAAATGGAGAATTAGTAACTATGACTGACACAATCCCCAAGATTTAATAAACTCCATGCAGGAATAGTGTTATTCCTACATGGAGTGAATGGTGTTCCCATCTGCATAGCTTTCTCAGCAGTCCGTCTTTCATATTAATGAAGGCATGCTACTGAGACGGATCTGTGGACACCAACACTGAATGAGTGCAGGGGGCATGTTGCAGTAGTGCTCGCAGTTCTGCAACACGCCCCCTGCACTGTGAAAGTGCCATACGGCACTTTACAAATGCTTTCAGTGTCCACGGATACTGAAAGCAGACTTACTAAATAGGAAGTAATGTAGGGGGCATGTGGCATAAACTGTGACACACACCCTGCATTGTCAAAGTGCAGTATGGCACTTTACAGTACAAGTGTGTCCTCGGACACACACATACCTCCCAACCTCTTAGTGCAAAAAATCTGGACAAAGCCATAAGTAAAAGTGGGACAAAGGTCCAAAAATAGGGACAATTATTAAATATTCCCTAACAAACTTAGAATGTTGATAGAATAATAGCTTTTGCATTAGCATGAATGTTCCAAAGTATATAAAGTCTGAAACACCAATACCTGTCATTATTTTCTAACTGAAATCATCAATGATTTGTCACTAATTTGCCAGAAAACCACACTTTTATGGAAAACAGACAGTACTATGAGGCCAAAATCTGGACATTTCTGTGTAAATCTGTAATGAAAAGCCCCGTGAGTCTAACTACTAAGCTAATGGAGCTGTCCAAATTTCAGAAATACATTACTGAAATTTGAACAGCTCCATTAGCTAACAGAACTGTCCACATTTCAGCTATAGAAGAAGCTATATAGAAATGTATAGGTGAAAACTGGAAAGCACTGCTAGGTTAGTGTTTAGACTCATGGCATATATTGTCATATAGTAGCTGCACAGTTTGAATCCCAAGATCAGACATTTAGCTTTTACATTGGAAAGCAGTTGTAAATGTTTTTATTTTGTTTAATGATGTAGTAATTAATATTTGCTAACCAGGGTAGTGTAGCTGGTCCACATTCCCAGTGTCAGTGGAGATATAAGGTGAAAACCCCCATTTAAGCACAAGTGTCCCATACAGTACAGTCACACCCCAAGGTAATGTAATGAAAGCACATAGGGGGAGGTCATGTAAATTATTCAATGACTGGTTATTGATATTTCAAAACAAGCATGCTGATTGCTCAGGCCAATCAGCATGCCTGTTGTAAATCTTAGCATATACCAATAGAAACAGGTCAGGTTGCCCCGACTCTATTCCATTGCTATATACTGTAATTTTATATATTTTTATTTTAACCAAAAAAAAAAAGAAACGTAATCCAGACTCTGCACATAGCAGAGAGACAGGACAGAGAGAATAGTTGCATGACTGCTGAATCATACACCAATGCACTGTATGAACATGTACATAAATGCATGGATCTCGCCATACCCAATAGAACCAAGACACTCTCCTTCAAAAAAAGAAAGCCAATCTGGTGGTCCCCTGCAATAAAAAGCTCCACAACAGGAGGAAACTGGTGCAGAATAACGTGAAGTCCCAAGACTGGAAAAACTCCCCTATCAGCATCAAAAAGTTGAGATTCCTCATCAAATCCTCTAAAGCTAGCTATGAAAACAGAATTGTAGCAGATAGTAAAGACAACCACAAGGCCTTCTATAGTTATGTAAAGAGTCTCCATGGCAATACCCAGATTTGCACTGAGCTACTGCACAATGGTACCTCCTATACCGAGCCAACAGATATTGCCAATATACTGGCCCACAGATTCAGTGCCAACTTTACCCCTCTCTCCCCCACCAAAGGACCAATAACAATACCAGTAGATTTCCAGCCACCCAGTATTACTGCTGCACAGGTTAAAACAGCACTGTCCAAGGCCAAGAATACAGCTTCTATAGGACCTAACAATATCCCTGGCTGTGTTCTACATGAACTACAGAGTGAACTGGCACCTCACCTGTGAGCCCTGTTCAATCACAGCCTTACCTCAGGCTTTGTCCCTACCGAATGGTGCACTGCTACAGTCATCCCTCTCCACAAAGGGGGAGTGACTACAGATCCTGGGAACTATCACCCCATTAGCCTGACGAGTCTGATATGCAAAGCTATGGAACACATCATCATGGACCTAATAAACAAGAATATAGGGAATCTCCAAACTCTGGATCCCACAGTTTGGTTTTGTGAAGGGTAGATCATGCTTGCTAAACTTGGTCGACTTCTTTGAGTCAGTCACCAGAGCAGTGGATGAAGGCAAGGTGGTTCATACAGCCTACCTTGATCTGGCCAAGGCCTTTGATACCATTCCCCAATAAGGAATCATAGAAAAACTCATTAAGCTAGGCATCATCCCCTATATCACTAGGTGGGTTGCAAACTGGCTCACAGAACCCACAGTGTGAAAGTAGTTGACTCCAAGTCAGACTGCTGACCAGTCAGGAGTGGAGTCCCACAGGGTTCAGTCCTGGGTCCTGTCCTGTTTGGTATCTACTTCTGTGAAGTCCAGGCCAACATGAAGGGACTCTGACTGACAAAGTTCGCAGACAATTGCAAGTTGGGAGCTATTATTAACTACCCAAATGATGTTGACATCCTACAGAAAGGCCTCACTGAGACCAATGACTGATGTCAGAACCATGGCCTTAACTTCAATGCCAAAACATATGTCACCATCTCCTTTGGGAAAAACCCGGTTCTCATGAATTACCACATCGATGGTAGTCCACTGAACACAGAAGGCATTATAAGAGATCTGGGAACACAGGTTGACAGCAACCTCTCTTTTGACCCCCACATTCCCACTGTGGTCAGAAAGTCCTTCTATATGGCACATCTCATTACTAAGGCTTTTGCATCCAGGAAGAAAGAGGTCATTGTCTCCCTCTACTCTTCCCTCATTAGGCCAATCATTGAGTACAATGCCCCATTTGGCATGTACCTCACTAGACACCTGCAACAGCTGGCGAGGCCACAAACATACCTCACAAAGAGGATCCTAGGCCTTAAACATTTGTCATATATGGCCAAACTCAAAAAACTCCAAATATTCTCTGTCTCATATCACCTACCTAGAGGCAATCTCTGCTTGACTTACAAAGCCATGTCTGACCCAGCTCTGTTAGAAATGCTACATCTAAAGAAATCCCAATCCCTCTGCACCACATGCTCCAGAGACCTGAACCTCATTACCACAATCA
>NC_056726.1:956032628-956074800 GCF_019279795.1 Protopterus annectens
CTGAACATATCCATCATGACAGCTTTGCATTACACATAATTGACATGGTCACCCCTACTGCGAGGCATACGGCACGCCGTCGCACATTCCGTATGACATCGACGGTATATGCCCATATACATGTGTGCTGTGACACTATACATACATGTCCTATCCCCTGTTGTGGCACTTCATTGTTGGATATCCACTGCCAGCATCAGCGTGGGTGGTGGCATTGTTCTGTGTTTGAAATCCCTATGGCGGACCTTGTGTTATCCCGGCTGTGTACATGTTGTCCCACTGCTGTGCACACGTTGTCCACAGTCGTTGGTATGCTCCGCGGCTTAGCATTACATAACCACCTTTCACCACTCTCTGACTGATGGACAGGTATCTTCACTTACACACACCATTCACATACAGTGCAGATTCGTCATACGTATCATGCGTTACACAACAGTACATCTCGTGGGTTCGACATACCTTTCTGGCCTTTGGTTCTGTATTCGTCACTACTTGCTTGATACTCCTTGTTTTGTCTTCACTATTTGTTCGGTATGAACATATGGTTTGAATATCCAGGGAGTCTTCCTTATATTCGTCGTTACCTGAGGCATGTGGGTTCATCACGCCAATAGCTGTTCCTCGGTGTGTACTTATGCGCATATCACCGGTGATCCTCCTCCATTCATACGTTACGCGTCGAACTAGGCCATGGTTCATTCCTCGTGTTGGCGTTGGTTATTTGCAATACCTTAGTGGGGATGGTATGTATTGTATCATGTTTGTGTGACTGCATCCGCTATGTGTGGTGTCAGGTACATTTCGCTGTGGTGTTAGCCGTGGATTGTGTGTGTTGGTTATGGTATTTTGTTCGACATGTGGGTGTCCGTGTCCAGGCGGCGTCTGTCGATGGCGTTGTGCATTCAGATGTGTAACATAGCTGTTATATTCCTGTACACAACGGATGCAGGGATGCATCAGCTGCTGCTAGTGTTTCCCACGCGGCTTGTTGCGGGTATGCCGCTGTCATTGACTGCCTGTATGTTTTTGCTACGGTTTCGGCTGGTATCCCTTTGATATGTGCGATGGGGTATATCTGCGGATGTGGGTGACGGTACGGGGTGTGGGTCTTGCATTTATACATACACGATATGCTTGTGTGTGTGCTCCATCCCTGCTTTGGGAGCTGCAGGTTACCTGTCTGTTGTTCTGGGACTGTTTGTTTTGTTGATGTCGTGTGGTGTCGGTATCGCCTGCATGTGTGCTTCCTGCACGTATTCCTCCTTCACATCGGTTATATATCTGCGGTTGTTCGTACGTGCCTACTATCCATTGGCATTTTGTCACTGATAGTTACGGTGATTGTGGTCCTGTACTTGGGACGGCCTGTATGCTACCGGTTGCCTCCTATTCGTGTGGCGCTTGCTTACTTAACAGTCGTGGAACACACAGCGGTATTTATGGGACGGTAGGTGGCCACGATCGGTGCCGGGATGGCACATGCGTATTTTTGCCGTACATGCCTGATGCTGTGTAACGTTGCCGACGTATCGTGTTGAGTCTACCATATGACCGCCATACATACGGTCATGGTTTGTACATGCGTCCTTTGAATCTCCTGTTGGCTATGGTCCTGTGGTACATTCTGGGACATTTCCGCTTTGCATCGTTTTACGTCGCCACGCGCCTAGCCACTGAGGAGCTGTCACTACTACTTTGTGGGTACTGCTGTACATACGCCTATGTTTCCTGTACTGTATGCCTACGCATGTTATTCCTCTCCGCCTGTGACATGTCACCTACATACACAATTTACAGTGGCACACACATTACACACACACAGCGGAACACACGACAACCTCACCTCACACATACACATATTGCCGCCATAGCTCTCAACCTTCCATTTCCTAAATGAGGAACACACACCTTCATAATATGGAACAAATGGGCAAAATGTGGAACACATACTAATGGCTTACTAACAACTTCCGCTAAGAAGGTCATAGGATGGTTAAAATATGCTGATTTACTTATAAAGAAGAACCTTTAATGAATTAATATGATTAATTTATATTTACCAGGATTTCATTTCAATAAATTCCTAACAATGAATGTGTGACAGACTATTTCAATGTGGAACTTTGAGGAAGTTCGAGGAACATGAACTGTTTTAGACCCCAAATGAGGTACGTTCCTCATTATGACGTACACTTGAGAGGTATGATTGCCGCTTTCGCACCGACGGTTTCACACAGTACCTACGTTGACCGCATCGCCAGCGGCGGTGTGTACCTCCGCATCCATATCCTATGAATATGACACGCACATATCCCATTACTGTACCGTGGCCTGGCGATCATCCCGACCCGCGGATATGCATTGATGCAGGTTGACATTTCCATGGCTGGCGTTCCCTGCTCTGCCCACCCTCCTGGATGATCGGGTTGTCGTTCACTATGTTTACTATGTGGAGATTTCGCCTCTTACTTCTCTGTAAACTTGCATCCCTGGGATTCCATATTTACCTGTTGTACCTTATATCTGTGTATGTGTACATATATTTCTACGTGTGTGATGATATCTATCTCCATATCTGTGTATGCACATACGTACATATGTGGTCAACTTGCGCCGAAAGTGGCAGCATACGGCTACGCCGTCTGCTGTAGGACCGGCGTGCGGTTGAGGTGTTGGCGTTCCATGCTTCGCTGGCTATTGGGTGTGCAGTGTTTGGGTGGTGCCTATGTTGGAGTCACACATACGTCCGCCCATACGGTACACATTACGGGCAGACATGTTTGTGTGGCGTCCATTTCACTGTGTGTGCAGGTAGGGAGGTGTCAGTCCATGGGGCCTACGCTGTCAGAGTATGTGCTATACGTTCCCTCTTTGCCAAGGCATAGGCATATTGGGTACGCCTCCGTCTACCTACTGGGGCTGGCACAGTGTGTTCATGGTGCTGAATGCCCTGTGCCTGTGCTTGCCTTGGCAGTTGTGGCGGGCTTGGTGGCCCTACACCGTTATGTCCCTGCAGCAGCTGTTTCCGCAGAATCATATTGTGTAGCATACAACATACTATGAATATGTGGGCACATGTGCCTGGAGAGTACTGCAAGGCTCCACCGGATGTATCCAAGCACCGGAACCGTGATTTCAACATCCCAAACACACGCTCTATGATTATTCTGGTTTGTGCGTGTGCCTCATTATGGCGTTCTTGCATGTGTGTGTGTGCATTTCTGATGGGTGTCATCATCCACGGCTCCAGTGCATAGCCAGCATCCCCCACAAGGTGACCTTGTGTGATGTCCCCCCTGGCAAATACCTGATACAGCTGTGAGGCATGCCAGATATGGGAGTCGTGGTAGCTTCCAGGGCTGCCAGCACACACATCCATGATAATGGCCCGCGCATTGCACACGACCTGGCAATTGATGGAGGGGTATCCCTTGCGGTTTATGTAGCGTCTACCCTGCTCCCCGGTGACTTGATTTCTATGTGCGTACAGTCTATCGCACCCAGTACCTCCGGTATTGTGCCACACGGTGGAAGTGACGATATTGCTAGCCAACTCCTCCTGAGATCTGGGGAGGTTTATATACTCATGGGCATGTCAGAACATGGCATCCAGGAACTGGTGTAGTACCCTGGATGCTGATGCCTGTGAGATGCCCATTATATCCCTGGTTGGCCTTTGAAAGGTACCTGTAGCCAGTATTCGCAAGCTCACACATACCTTTGTGTCCACTGGGATGGGCTCCCCTCTGTTGTCTCTTGTTCTCAGGCGTACGGCACAGCTCCACTATTTGCTGTAACGTGTCCCTGTCCACCCTGTAGCTTCTACTATCTCCAGGTCTTGCAGCCCCTGGTAGGTCACCCTTGGTCTGAACACTCTCCTTCTCCTATGAGGCCTACGGTAGTTGTCGGCACCCTCCTCCGCAACTCCGTCTGTCTCTGACACATACCTATGCATCATGGCCATGGCGGCACCCAACATATACATATTAAAACTTCCCCGTGTGTTTACACCCTACGGTGCGGCGGTTGGGAAATCGCTGTGTGTTGTGTGCATTCACACTTTATACTGTTGTGCTGTATACCCGGTGATGTCATTGGGTGTGTCTGTGCAGCCGTATCTGTGGATTATCTTCAGTGTTTTACCGTTGCAACTGCAACGGTATTGCCTTTAGTGTTACATTACAGTTGCCTGCATTGGCTTAGCTTTGCATCTTACATTACTGTTTCTGCACGTTGCACCTACTATTGCCTGCAGTGCATCCTGCAGGCACATGGCATTTGATGCATTTTGTCTGCCGCCGCCATGCTACCTCTGTACTTGGCTGTGCTATTTCGGTTCTTTGCTCTTTGCATTTCTACTACATCCCCTACTATCTTTGCATTCCTATGCCTCCCCTTTCCCGTTTTGCGGGAGTCTGCATGCAGAGTTGTCAGCTGCCGCCGTTTGCCCTTCCTGGATTGATTGGTGTTGATTGCTCATTACGGCTCCAATTACACTGCTTCCGCATTTCCTCATATTCTCCGCATTACCTTCCTATATCCGTGGTTGTTGACTGGGAGGCCATCACATGACTGGGTTGCGGAACGTAGTCAACCTCCTGCACATGCATCTGTACGCGCATTATGTACTCTCAGCGCATCTATTCCCTCACACGCCGGTCCTACTGCTGTGATGTGCATTGTACAGCCCATGTTTGCTGGCCTCCAATGTGCTTCCTCCTACAGTGGCACACCCCTCTGTGATTGACATGTATTCCGTGTAGGCCACTCCTCGGTATACTACCGCTCGCCTTGCTCCATCCTTACACTGGCGCCGGTTTTGCGATTCACTATTATCTGCCTCATTTGCATGGAATTGACTGCTAATACATGGTTACGGCGCCGAACACTGCCGCCACTCTTTGACAACCCTTGCGCTGGGGTGAGGCTTTCCATACATACTATGGTGTGTGGTGGCTGTGCAGCTGATGTGTATTATACTGCTCTTTTAGGACATTCTCATATTATTTCATTGTTTTGCACCTTCTGTGCACATATCCGGGGGTTCTGCTGTGGTTTCTGCGTACATAACATTTATGTCATTATTTACATTTTGTGCATGTTTTCTTTGGACATTCTCGTGCCTTCGCCATTGGCATATTGCACCTGTATGATACCTGACGTTGACAGCCTTCCATTACTCCTTGGTCATGTTTGGGTAAATGTAAACCGTTTTTCTTGGTTTACATTTCCGTGCCCTTACCCTACGCCTGCGCCACTTCGTGGATCGATATTTGCCTTCATTTGCATGGTGCAATACCGCACACAGTGTGTTTAGCATACCTACGCCGGGGGCGGCGCAGGTCCGGCGCACGCCGGTAGTGCACGTGGGATTGGTTCATACCTGAATCGCTCGGTGGCCATATTTGGCCTTATAACGCCGACGCTATGCGGGCGCCTGGCGCAAGGTTCATGAATCCCGGGGTTTATTTATTTCAAGTTTCATATTTTAACTTTGATGTGGGTGTGTGGGTAGTTACTTAATCTTGGATGGGATCATCCACCATTTTTTACTTATTTTTATTTCAATTCTATTTGTTTTAACTGAATAAATCATGGTTGGTCAGTTTCTTGATGGGATGGATTTAGCTATTTGCTTGTACATACTTTTAGGTTAGTCCAGTCTTGTTTGAGGTTAAAGGTCCAGGAATGTGAGTGCTTAACTGTGACTTTCTGATAAGGATTGCTGCACATATGCTCTACAGTTGTACACATTCAGGTTATTAGTGATATTAGTCCTCATTAGCCTAGTTAGGTACAGTTGTCAGAGTGGTCCATGATGAGAACACTTAGGTTCATAGGTTGGTACTATGCTATTGGCCCTAGGGCCTATACAAGCCTAGCCATAACAATTCCCTGACTATTTCTTCCCACAATATTTACTTCCCTGGACCCCTGTCTAGCAGGGCGACTGACATGATACCCGGGTTGAATTTCCTATCTCCCATCTAATCATCAAGGTTATTTTTGAAGAGAGCCAAAGAGGTGCTCTGCTTGACATGTATGGGCAGTCTATTCCAGAGTCTGAGGAGTCTCTGAGTCAGGAACCTATCCCTCCAGCATGTTTTGTTCATTGTGATGACAAGGCTTAGATCCCTGGAGCATGTGGCTCTGAGGGATTGGGATTTCTTTAAGTGTACCATGTCCAACAGGTCTGGGTTTGACATGGCCTTGCATGTTAAGCAGAGATCACCTCTGAGTAGACGATATGTGATATAGTATAGCTGGAGTTTTTTTTAGATGGTCAGCATAGGGCATCTGCTTTAGGCCTGTGATTCTTTTAGTGAGGTATTTTTGTGGCATTTCCAGTTGTTGCAGATGTCTTGAGAGGTACATACCAAATGGGGCATTGTATTCTATAATGGGTCTAATGAGGGATGAGTACAGTGGGACAATGACCTCCTTTTTTCTGGATGAAAAGCCTTTAGTGATGAGGTGTGCCACACAGAAGGATTTCCTGACTGTTGTGGCAATGTGGTTGTTGAAGGTGAGACCACTGTCCACCTGTGTCCCTAAGTCTCTTATCACACTTTTGGTGTTAGGTGGTAATTCATGGGTACATGTTTTTTCCCAAAGGGGATAACTATACATTTCTTGGCATTGAGCTTGAGCCCATGGCTCTGGCACCAAGCATCTGTTTCTGTAAGCCCATTTTGTAGAATATCCACATTATTTGGGGATTCAATAATGGCCCCCAGTTTGCAGTCATCTGCGAACTTTGTTAGCCAGAGTCCCTTCATGTTGGCCTTTCCTTCAGAGAAGTAGATGCCAAATAAGCGGTCCCAGGACTGAACCCTGAGGTACTCCACTTATCACTTGTCTAGAGCTGGATTTGGAGTTGGCTACTTTTACAGTGTGGGTTCTGTCAGTAAGCCAATTGGCAACCCGAGTGATGTATAGATTAATGCCCAGCTTAAGAAGTTTATCTATGATTCCAGAGTGGGGGATGGTGTCAAAGACCTTGGCGAGGACCAGATAGGCTGTGTGGACCGCCTTACCCTCGTCCACAGCTCTGGAGAATGATTCAAAGAAGTAAATAAGGTTCAGGAGACATAATCAGCCCTTCACAAACCCAAACTAGGTGGGGTCCACTGTCTGCAGGTTGCCAATGTCTTTGTTTATAAGTTTCGTGATAATATGTTTCATGGCCTTGCTGATCAGGCTAGTCAGACTGATGGGTCGGTAGTTCCCAGGATCCAAGGTGGATCCCCCCTTGTGAAGTGGGATAACTGTAACTGTCCACCACTCAGTGGGCATGAAGCCTGAGTTTAGGCTATGATTAAACATGACACTTAGGTGAGGTGCCAGTTCAATAGTCTCTAAAAGTTTATCAAACACTTGGTTTGCATGAAATGGACAACCTGCAGTCACAGACAATCAGCCTATGCAATAGAAGACTGAGATGTTGATTGATTTCTTGTGTTTGTGCAATTTTTATGTGGAGCTCAACCAGTTTGCTGTTATTCATAGATTAGTGTGGCTATAACTGCAGTCTAAGCATGTATGATGACGCAAAAGGTTGTACTTTGGCTACCATGTCCTTTGTTATATCATTTCACATCAAGTTCCCTCATGTTGTTGCCGTTTTTTATCATTACCTTACAGCTTTTACTGTCATGACAGTGCGATGTTTGTGAGGAAACCCCCATCTGTAGGGTCATTTGCAGACTGGTCAGTGTGTGGAACCTTTTGTTCCTTGTGTTACTCACAGAACAGTAATTTGTCTCCATTTCTTTTTATTTGAGCATTTATTGTTTGATGTGGAACCCTTAGAAATGAACCTCTACCCTGTTACAATAACTAATTTTGATAACTGATTCTTCAGTGGACAGTTCATCAGATGAAGGGCCCCAAATATTGTTTTTACAGAGACCAGACTTAGTTGTTAGGTGCACAGTATTTTCACACTTCCAGCCCAGAATAACGTAGTGTGTGAATGCGCTTTCTCTGCAGGTGACTGCATTAAGGAGCTTGGAGATCATGGAGATTAAAAACACAGACAGAAATAACAGCCTTTGATGTTAACATTCTTTTCTTACACTTCTGTCTGTGCTCATTTCATTGGCTTTATTCATCATGTATCCAGCTTATACTATTGATTCTTTTTATTACCAAAATGACAGGCATACTGGGTTTTCCAACTCATTTATCAGCTCAGTACTTGGATATTCTTACCAAATAAAAATAACACAAATATTGAACTGACAGCTTCTGTGTTTGAGGTGTACATGTGCATGAGCGTGGGTTGGGTTGACTGTCATACTTCCACACAGCCCTAGACTAATGAGCATAATCTGCAACACTGGGGGGGGGGGCACTAGCCACTAGAGATTACATTATACGATTTGTACCTTAATGGCACTAAAACCAGTACTGGGATTGGGGGTGGGGGTTGGGAGAACCACTAGACATCATAGATATGGATCAGTGTGGTTTTGTAGAAGGGAGTCAAACATTTGACATCATTAACAGAACACTGATGATCCAATGGGAAGCAGAATGTAAGAAAATACCAGTGGCATTGGTGGGTCTTGATGCAGAAAAAACATTTGACAGAGTAAGCTAGGCCTTTATCAGCAAGGCAATGGAACACTTGCATTCCCTGATAGAATTATAAGGTTGATTAGGAAGATATATGAGGGATCAGAGGTGAAAATTAAAGCAGGTGGTTTCTCTCTGATCATTTCTACTTGAGCAGAGGAGCCAGGCAGGGGTGTCCGCTTTCTCCTTTGTTATTTGCAATATATTTAAAACCATTGGCAAGGAAAATATGGGACTCAGAAATTCAAGGATATAATCGGTATGGTAGTCAAAAAAAGTTGCAACTATTTGCAGATTATATTATTTTATATCTGATAAAAGCAGAAAAGTATATTTCAGTGTTGTGGAACATTTTGAGACCACTTCAAATCTTTTTGGGATACAAAATTAATGAAATTAAAACAAAGGCAATAGTTGTAAATTATGTAACCACACACAAATTGGTTCAGCAATATCCATATTTATGGGGACGTGATAAAATGAAATACTTAGGAGTATGGATTAAAAATTATTCCGGTGTGGCAGCTAAGGATATGTAGGAAGAGACTAAACAAAAGATAATACAAAAACTGAGAAACTGGAAGCTCTTTTATTATGGATATGGATAGTAAGATACAAGCAGTTAAAATGTTTTTAGTCCCTTTAGTCTTATACACAGGTCAGGTATACTTTTATCAACCAGAGGAAAAGTTGTAGATAGCAATTAATACAGAGTTGAAGAATTTTATCTGGGAGGGGAAGAAGGCAAGAGTCAAGTGGGATAAGCTGATTCTTGTAATAGAACAAGGTGGATTTGGATTACCTGGTTTGCAGTGGTAGTTCAGAGCTACACAGTTAAGGCTCCTATACCTTGCCCAAGCAGAAAACTATAATTGAAAGTGGAAAGGGATGATGATGAAAGAGGGGGAGAGCTCAAGAAACAAGGAGAGACTGTGATTTTGGAATATAGATTTTTAAGGAGAATAACAATAATAACAGAGAATATTATATTCATAAAGTAGCATAAAGGACTCTAAGAACTAAGCCAACATGGAAACGGAGAAAGGAGATTCTGCCTATAAGGGTGACTGCAGTTAGGGGTACAGGCAATGAGCAAGAGGGGACTGGAATTTGAAAACTGGCAAAGGAACCAAGGTGTTGGAAGGAAATAACCTGAGAGGGAAAAGTAATAGAATTGGAAGATGCCAAGAATGTATTTGAACTGCAGGTAAGAGAATGCCTTCTCAATCAAGGATTGATCTCAGAGTATAGGCAAAGAGAAAGAAATAGGGCAGTCCTAAACAAAAGGCCAGCATCAGTATCATTTTAGTAGAATTTAGAACAGAAGCTGCTGTTAAAAAAGGAGTAATTAGTGTAGCATATAAAATATTGCATGATAACTAAAATAATCAATCAGAGGAGGTTAGAAAGGATTGGGGAGAGAAATTGGATAAGCAATTCACAAAGAAATAATAGGGAGATATATGTAGGTCTCCCAGATATGCAACAACATGTAGAAGATTTAGGATGTTTTACTCAGAAATATTTACAAAGGTATTTTATACCCCAAGTAGACTCCAGAGAATTTTTCCTCTGGTAGACAGCAAATGTTCAGCTGTGATGGGGAAGAAAGGTAATTTGGAGCATATTTTCTGGGAGGGTAATGAGTTGGCAGACTTTAAAGATTCCTTGCACACTGGTCTATCAGAGATACTGGGTGAGAAAACTGGTGTATCTAGGGAAATTATTTTTCTGAGCTATGATACAGAATCAGAATTGTCTAGACATAGTATAACCTTGCTGAGTCTAATTATGGTGGCTGCCAAAAAAGCACTGACTAAAAAATGGAAATCAAAGTCTAAACCAGCTGTACTATAAGTATTGAATATAGTAACAGAGATAAAACAAGTGAAATTGAGATCTTTAGAAAAGGGTAGGAGCAAATTCTTAGAAAAAATGAGAATTGTGGGAACAATGCATACAGGGGGAAGGATGAAGTTTAAAAGGAGACAGGATTTGAATGACCTATGTAATGTTTCACTGACAATGACTAGATAGATTATAAGTGATGTATAATGTTTGCAACTAAGGTTCTGTCAATATGGTTTGTTTTCATTTATATAACTGTAGGACTGCCTATGTCATAAATGACAATTTAATAAAGATGCTTCTTGTTTAAGAAAGGAAACACATATGACATGACTTACATACTTATAGCAAAATGATAATAAGGGATATGGGGACACTGCATACCAGGGATATTACTGTTGTGCCTTAAAGGCACTTAAAACCTTACACAGATTGGGGGGTGGGGGGAACACTAGCCATCAGGGATAAAACTTTTATGCCATAATATTTATTTATTTATTTTATTTTACATTTGTTAACCAGGAAATTCTGACTGGATACAGGTCCATTTTCAGTGGAGGCCCAGGGAGAAAAGCTCCAAAAGTACAAAAATAAGTGTAAAAACAGTGATATTATTGCAGTGAGTTATCACAAAACTGAGATTTGTTATAACAATATGTACACACAAATACATGTTTTTCTCACATACACACAGCAAAGGGTGGAAGCAAGGAGCTGAGAAAGAAATAGTTAAAGATTTCATCTGAAAAAAGAAAACACATATATTAAGGTGGTTATCATGCATGGTGTAGTGTTAACTTTAAATCTTTCCAGTAGGTGGGTGATACACAGAATTTTAAACAGTTATAGCACTACAGGGACTGGGGTGGAGGAAACCATTTGACATGAGATAACGCCTATATGCCATGATGCAGCTGCCACAGATAACTACTACAGGAAGTGCTGATGGGCACGTTGCTGTACTTAAGTGCAATTCAGAGACGTAAATATGCTGATAAGGAGATCTTTCATCATCACGGCAAACATGTCTCTGAATTGCAAAATACACCATTGTGGCAGTGGGACATTTTTACATTAGGCCTGATCAAGATTCCCTGGGATGGTATTATAGCATAAAGACATCAAGGGAAAGGCCATAGCAATGTGGAGCCAGGAACTCTGCATTGTTCTTGTAGCCTTGTGTGCAGCTAAGCGAATAAAAAGAAACATTATTTCCAAACAAATCAAGTATAAATATGCTGCTAATACTAATAAAGAAAAACCTACTGCAAAAGGAGGCCAACCTGGACACAGTGTAATTGCTGAGATGAGCAGCTATGGCAAATAGTAGAGACTTAAAAAGCACAGATACCATCATTATATTGATATATGCTCTAAATGGAGAATTAGTAACTATGACTGACACAATCCCCAGGATTTAATAAACTCCATGCAGGAACAGTGTTATTCCTACATGGAGTGAATGGTGTTCCCATCCGCATAGTCTTCTCAGCAGCGCATCTTTCATATTAATGAAGGCATGCTACTGAGACGGATCTGCGGACACCAACACTGAATGAGTGCAGGGGGCATGTTGCAGTAGTGCTCGCAGTTCTGCAACATGCCCCCTGCACTGTGAAAGTGCCATACGGCACTTTACAAATGCTTTCAGTGTCCATGGATACTGAAAGCAGACTTACTAAATAGGAAGCAATGTAGGGGGCATGTGACATAAACTGTGACGCACCCCCTGCATTGTCAAAGTGCCATATGGCACTTTACAGTACAAGTATGTCCTCGGACACACAGCCATACCTCCCAACCTCTTAGTGTAAAAATCTGGACAAAGCCATAAATAAAAGTGGGACAAAGGCCCAAAAATAGGGACAATTATTAAATATTCCCTAACAAACTTAGAATGTTGATAGAATAACAGCTTTTGCATTAGCATGAATTTTCCAAAGTATATAAAGTCTGAAACACCAATGTCTGTGATTATTTTCTAACTGAAACCATCAATAATTTGTCACTAATTTTCCAGAAAACCACACTTTTATGGAAAACAAACAGTAATATGAGGCCAAAATCTGGACATTCTGTGTAAATCTGTAATGAAAAGCCTGTGAGTCTAACCACTAAGCTAATGGAGCTGTCCAAATTTCAGCAATACATTACTGAAATTTGGACAACTCCATTAGCTAACAGAACTGTCTGCATTTCAGCTATAGAAGAAGCTATATAGAAATGTATATGTGAAAATTGGAAAGCTAGGTTAGTGGTTAGACTAATGGAATATATTGTCATATAGTAGCTGCAAGTTTGAATCTCAAGATCAGACATTTAGCTTTTACATGGGAAAGCAGTTGGATTTTTTTTTATTTTGTTTACTGATGTAGTAATTAATATTTGCTAACCAGGGTAGTGTAACTATTCCAAATTCCCAGTGTCACTGGAGATATAAGGTGAAAACCCCCATTTAAACACAAGTGTCCCATACAGTCACACCCCAAGGTAATGTAATAAAAGCACATTAGGGGAGGTCATGTAAATTATTCAATGACTGGTTATTGATATTTCAAAACAAGCATGCTGATTGCTCAGCCCAATCAGCGTGCCTGTTGTAAATCCTAGCATATACCAATAGAAAAAGGTCAGGTTGCCCCGACTCTATTCCATTGCTATATACTGTAATTTTATATATTTTTATTTTAACCAAAAAAAAAAAAAAAGAATCATAATCCAGACTCTGCACATAGCAGAGAGATAGGACACAGAAAATAATGGAGAACTGTTGCATGAACGCCGAATCATACACCAATGTGCTGTACAAACATGTACACAAATTCATGGATCTCAACATACCCAATAGAACCAAGACACTCTCCTTCAAAAAAAGGAAGCCAGTCTGGTGGTCCCCTGCAATAAAAAGCTCTACAACAGAAGGAGGAAACTGATGCAGAATAAGGTGAAGTCCCAAGACTGGAAAAACTCCCCTATCAGCATCAAAAAGTTGAGATTCCTCATCAAATCCTCTAAAGCTAGCTATGAAAACAGAATTGTAGCAGATAGTAAAGACAACCACAAGGCCTTCTATAGTTATGTAAAGAATCTCCATGGCAATACCCAGATTTGCCCTGAGCTACTGCACAATGGTAACTCCTATACCGAGCCAATAGATATTGCCAATATACTGGCCGACAGATTCAGTGCCAACTTTACCCCTCTCTCCCCCACCAAAGGACCAATTACAATACCAGTAGATTTCCAGCCACCCAGTATTACTGCTGCACAGGTTAAAACAACACTGTCCAAGGCCAAGAATACAGATTCTATAGGATCTAACAATATCCCTGGCTGTATTCTACATGAACTACAGAGTGAACTGGAACCTCACCTGTGAGCCCTGTTCAATCACAGCCCAACCTCAGGCTTTGTCCCTACCGAATGGTGCACTGCTACAGTCATCCCTCTCCACAAAGGAGGAGTGACTACAGACCATGGGAACTATCACCCCATTAGTCTGATGAGTCTGATATGCAAAGCTATGGAACACATCATCATGGACCTAATAAACAAGGATATAGGGAATATCCAAACTCTGGATCCCACAGATTGGTTTTGTGAAGGGTAGATCATGCCTGCTCAACCTGGTCGACTTCTTTGAGTCAGTCACCAGAGCTATGGATGAAGGCAAGGTGATTCATACAGCCTACCTTGATCTGGCCAAGGCCTTTGATACCATTCCCCAATCAGGAATCATAGAAAAACTCACTAAGCTAGGCATCATCCCCTATATCACTAGGTGGGTTGCAAACGGGCTCACAGATAGAACCCACAGTGTGAAAGTAGCTGACTCTAAGTCAGACTGCTGACCAGTCAGGAGTGGAGCCCCACAGGATTCAGTCCTGGGTCCTGTCCTGTTTGGTATCTACTTCTCTGAAGTCCAGGCCAACACAAAGTGACTTTGGCTGACAAAGTTCGCAGACAATTGCAAGTTGGGAGCTATTATTAACTACCCAAATGATGTTGACATCCTACAGAAAGGCCTCACTGAGACCAATGACTGGTGTCAGAACCATGGCATTAAGCTCAATGCCAAAAAATGTGTCACCATCTTCACCCGGTTCTCATGAATTACCACATCGATGGTAGTCCACTGAACACAGAAGGCATTATAAGAGATCTGGGAACAAAGGTTGACAGCAACCTCTCTTTTGACCACCACATTCCCACTGTGGTCAGAAAGTCCTTCTGTATGGCACATCTCATTACTAAGGCTTTTGCATCCAGGAAGAAAGAGGTCATTGTCTCCTTCTACTCTTCCCTCATTAGGCCAATCATCAAGTACAATGCCCCATTTGGCATGTACCTCACTAGACACCTGCAACAGCTGGCAAGGCCACAAACATACCTCACAAAGAGGATCCTAGGCCTTAAACATTTGTCCTATATGGCCAAACTCAAAAAACTCCAACTATTCTCTGTCTCATATCGCCTACTTAGAGGCAATCTCTGCTTGACTTACAAAGCCATGTCTGACCCAGCTCTGTTAGAAATGCTACATCTAAAGAAATCCCAATCCCGCCGCACCACATCCTCCAGAGAACTGAACCTCATTACCACAATCAACAGAACAAGCTAGAGGGACAGGTTCATAACCCAGAGACCCCCCGTGCTATGGAATAGACTTCCCATACATGTCAAACAGAGCACCTCACTGGCCCTCTTCAAGAGAAATCTTGATAAGTGGATGGGAAATAGAAAATTCACCCCGGGGATCACTCCAATCGCTCTACTTGACAGAGGCACTGGGAACTAAAGTCAGGTGGCACGATGCCAGGGTAATCCTATGGGCTAGGCTTGTAAAGGCTCCAGGGTCATTAGCCTAGTACACACCTATGTACCAATAAAATCAGGTATGTTATTCAAAACTAAAGACACGTACCTAATTTTCCTTGTATTTCCTCCATTCTCTCACTCACTTACTCCAAAACTGTCCGACATTTTATTTTTGTATATAAAAAATAAAACATTAGAAAACAAAAATGGAGCAATGGAGACCTTCTTTTCTGCATTGCTTCCTTTGCAAAGCACTGATGTACTGGGTATGTGTGGGAACGCAAGTCCCATGCACATGAGCAGTACATCATAAAAAGCCCCCGGATACTATAAAAATGTGGAAGGACAGCACGGTGCTGGTATACAAAGACATTTATTTAAGAAAAGTAAATATTTTTTCTTAAATAATGTCAATATATAATAGCAATACCGATCCCGTGGTTGTAGAATACTAAGATTTACTCACGGTTGCCTTTATTTAATCACTCAGGCTTCACCCTCATGGTTAAACCACAATAACCATGAGTAAATCTTAATATACCACACTGACATCACTTGTTGCTTAAATAAAATATATACACTTAATAATAATGTATCAGTAATGAGTAATTAATATTCAAGTCTGACTTCTTTTTTAAAGGAAAACATTTGTTTGTCCTTAGCTCAGTTTTGCTAAGCACAGCTTAGCCAAGCTAAGCAATGCTCAAACAGGACCTATCTGAGCAATTCTTAGCAGTGGTCAGCTCTGCTTAGCTGTCTTGAGCATTGCTAAGAAGTCCCATGCTAAGTAGTATTCAGCTCAGCTAAGCGGATTTGCACACTGCTAAGCACTGCTCAGCATTTGCCACTATAAGCACTGCTCAACTCAGCTTAGCAGGTTTGCACATAGCTCAGCTTTGCTCAATATTTTTGAAAATGGCCCAATGATTGCAAAGGGTAGGAATATGGTCTTATTTAAACTGCACAGGTGGAAATACTGGCAGGAAAGTGATGAGGTTAAAACTACCAACATAACAATTGTAACAAAATCTGAATTAAAGGTCATGCAGATAAATGTGAGGAGTCTAAATGTGAAACTGCACTCATTGCAAACGGTCTTAAACATAGAAAATGCTGACATCTTCACAGTCACAGAAACCTGATTCAAAGCTGTGGAGATTACCCCAGCCATACTTGGTTACTCATCCTATCATACATTCAGACACTAAGCTGTGGATAGTAAAGCCAGAGGAGGTGGAGTTTCAATATATATTAAAGACATACACACCTCCAGGCTGGTCAAACTGGATGATTCACAGGAAACATTTCAGGTGCAGTTAACCATTGACAAGACCCCTATACAAATCATAGCTAGCTAAAGACCCTGAAATCAGACCCAAGATGTCCAAACTGCCTATCTAGACCTTTTAAATCTATCCAGATTCAAACTTATAACCTGATCCTGGGTGTCTTTAACAGCCCAAACATAGACTGGAAGTACTTCTCATGCAAGAACACAAATGGCCACAGATTCCTCAATTTTGTTAATACAAATGCATTGGAACAGTGCTAGTCAATACCCCCACAAGAGGTGATGATATCCTGGACTTGGTATTAATCAACATGAGTAACCACTGTAGCATCCCTGCAGTATTATTCACCCTTGTAAGATCAGACCATAAAGCAGTCATGTTTGAAGTCAGCATCTTCCATGACCCTCCTCTAGCTAGGGTCAGAGAAAAATCACTTTTCCAAAGCTGATTACATCCTCCTGAGGAATGGTATAAACAGATTCACAGCCTCCCCCACTCCAGGAACTGGCACCAGTATCCAAAACTATACCAAATTACTATATGAACACTTATATAGATACATGGAATCAGGAATACCTGACAGGATTAAATAATCCTCCGCAAGGAAGAGTAAACCTGTCTGGTGGACATCTGCAATAAATAAACTCTAGAACAAAAGAAAAAAATGTGCTGTCCAGGACCAAGAGGGAGCAGGTGCCCAATTAGAAGCAATCTCACCTTAGCCTAAACAAGCATATAAGAGCACTAGTGAAATCCTCCAAAGCAAACTGAGTCCAAATTGGCCACATCTACTAAAAATAATCATAAGGCCTTCTTCACATATGTCCGTAATCTCAAAGGTAGCACCCAGATCTGTGTAGAATTGGTGGTCAAGGACTCCACATATACAAATGCCGTAGATATAGCAAAGCTGCTGATTGACAGATTCAGCAAAAATTTCACCCCTCTTCCCCCCCCCCATCAGAAAATCAGGACATTCCCAGTACCTGCCCCTTCCCCTTATATCTAGGGATCAGGCCATCACTGCTCTCTCAAAGGCAAAATATCCTGTCTCCATGGGACATGATAAAATCTCAGGCAGGAACTTGCAGCAGAATTAGGCACCCTATTCTAGATCGGTTGGTCTGATGAAGCGGATGTTATTCCGAGAAAGCGCTTACCTACTACAATTAAAGAACATATTGATTTTCACTGCTGTGTGGAACCAGATTATTTTTCTTTATCTTGTAAGCTCTTAGAGTACTTGCATGTGTATTCTTTGACACTATATAGCCCGCTCCAATAGGCTTGGTCTTGATCACATTTACCATTTGGCTAATAGGCACATCACATAGTAGGATTCGTCACCCTTCGGTAAGGGCCTTACAGTAAGTGATAAAGAGCTGGATTGTGGCAGTCGGAGCTACCTTTAACTGTGGGCAAAAGGGGCTATAGCTAGTAGAACTGTGCCAGTCTTTCCCATATCTCAAAGTGTGTGTGTCAGCTACTTTAGCAGGGACACTAAGCACAGGTTGTACAGAGAGGTTGATGGATGTTTTGACTTGGGCACTCTGCTGAGATGTTAACCATATAGCTGTGCCAGTGGGGGTCTTATTGGTGATATGGAGAGAGAGAGGGAGAAACCATCCCCAGACTGACTGTGATCTCTGTGTGCTCTGAAGGGTAATTGTACTTTACTGTGTGTGTATTTGTGATACTCCTATTGTGTACAACCCTCACTGGTGGTAGTAGTGAGGACTGAGGCTCTTTGATTTCTGGGTCAGTGCAGGGGCATCACACATACAATACGTACTAGTGGATACAGCTGGCATATCACATCATGTACCATTCTCGTGCCCATCTCAGTCTGCTAATGACATATAGGATTATTTCACAGATTGAAATTCTTCAGGTGCAACTAACACTAGGTAAGACTGCAATCCAAATTGTAGCTTGCTACAGATCCTCACCATACCCCAAGATTCTCACTACACCTTTCTAAACATACTGGAAAATATTAAGATACAACCAAACACCCTAATACTGGGTGATTTCAACTACCCTGCCATTAACTGGGAAAAATACTCGTATACCAACACCGTTGCCCAACGGTTCTTGGAATTCATAAATTCCAGCGCCCTGGATCAACTAATCCATAGCCCTCCAATATCCTAGACATGGAAATTACCAACATGGGAAATCGATGCTCCACACCTATGGTCACCCCCTTGTTGGTCAGGACAAACCATAAGCTAATCACCCTTAACATCCACATCCCACCCACACTCCCCAGTAAGGAAACCTCCATAAAAAAAACTTCTCCAAAGCCAACTTCATGCTACTCAAGTCAGAGGTGACAAACTTCATGACACCCATGCAGATGGGAACTGAAGGTTTGACTGCTGAGTCCTACACTAAGGCACTGTACGAGCACATCCACCCATGCATGAATCGTGCAATCCCAAATAGAATCAAGATGCTCTCCTCTAAAAAAAGGAAGCCAATCTGGTGGTCCCCTGCCATAAACAAACTTTACAACAAAAGGAAAAATCCCACAATGCAAAAAATTCCCTTACCAGTCTCAGTAAGAAGCTGAGATCCCTCATAAAATCCTCCAAAGCTAGTTACGAAAATAAAATTGCCAAAGATTGCAAATACAACGACAAGGCATTCTATAACTATGTCAAGAATCTAAATAGCAATGCTCAGATCTGCTCTGAGCTACAACAGAATGGCATTAAATATACTGATCCCAAGTATATTGCCAATATCCTGGCAGATAGATTCAGTGCCAACTTCACCCCCCTAAACGGCCCATCTCAATACCGGAAGATTGCCAGACTCCGGTAATAATGTTTGGTTGGCCATTGATATGTATGAGGAGTGTATTCCAGAGGCAGGTCAGCCTGTGGGACACAAATCTGTCTCTCCAGGAGGGTTTGTTAATGTAACATATTAGATATTAGACTTTTGAGTGTGTACTATGTGAGGAGTTAGACTTATGGATGTGAAGCATCTGTACTAGAGCAGGGTCTGAGACTGTCTTATAGGTGAGACACAGGTCACCTCTGAGCAATATGTATGATACAGAGTAGAGTAAGGCTGATTTGAGTCTGTCCACATAGGACAGGTGTTGGAGAACATGGATTTTGTTTGTGAGGTATTTCTGTGTCCTTTCCAGTTGGTGCAAGTGTTTGGAGAGGTACATACCAAACAGGCCATCATACTCAATTATTAGCCTAATGAGGGAGGTGTACAGAAAGGTAATAACCTCCTTTCTTCTGGATGTAATCCCTTTACTTATGACATCAACCACGTAAAAACCTTTTCTGACCACAGCCACTACATGATGGTCAAACATGGCCATTGTTCTTGACTTGTGTACCCAGGTCTCTGAGCACAGGTTGTGTGTTTAGGGGTTTGCCGCTGGTGTGGTAATCAGTAGGGGCTGTATTTATGATGAATGGTATGGTAATACACTGTTTTACATTTAACTTTAGGCCATGAGTTTTTCACCAGTCATTTGTTGTTGTGAGGCCATCTTGAAGTATGTTAAGATCATTTGGGAAGTCAATGACAGCCCCAAATTACAGTTGTCCACAGACTTGGTCAGCCACAGGCCTTTTGTCTTTTCCTGGACCTCTGACAAGTAGATATCCAACAATATGGGTCCCAGAACAGATCCCTGGTGGACACCAGTCGTGACAGATCTGCTATTGGAGGTAGTGGCACCTATTTTGACCTTGTGGATCCATCCATCTGGTAGTGAGAAGTACCTGCAGACCTTGGATTTGCACAGACAGCTCAGGTACTATTTGGATAAAACTAGGATTATCTGTAAGTCTGATCAGCTTTTTGTTTCCTTTCATTCCAGGTCTTTGGGTTTGGCTGTTTCTAAACAAACCATCTCCTCCAGGACATCTGAGGCTGTTGATTACAAACCATCTCCTCCAGGATATCTGAGGCCATTGATTACAAACCATCTCCTCCAGGACATCTGAGGCTGTTGATTACAAACCATCTCCTCCAGGACATCTGAGGCCGTTGATTACAAACCATCTCCTCCAGGACATCTGAGGTTGTTGATTACAAACTATCTCCTCCAGGACATCTGAGGCCATTGATTACAAACCATCTCCTCCAGGGCATCTGAGGCTGTTGATTACAAACCATCTCCTCCAGGACATCTGAGGCTGTTGATTACAAACCATCTCCTCCAGGACATCTGAGGCCGTTGATTACAAACCATCTCCTCCAGGACATCTGAGGCCGTTGATTACAAACCATCTCCTCCAGGACATCTGAGGCCGTTGATTACAAACCATCTCCTCCAGGACATCTGAGGCCGTTGATTACAAACCATCTCCTCCAGGATATCTGAGGCCGTTGATTACAAACCATCTCCTCCAGGACATCTGAGGCTGTTGATTTTTGTTATTCCTTTCATGGCAAATCTCTGTCTGCTTTTGTTAGAGCTCATTCCACTAGGGCTGTTGCCTCTTCTGGTGCCTTCTTGAAGGGGTTGGACACCCAATTCCATCGTTCAAGTTGCTACTTGGTCTTCAGTGCATACCTTTACTAAGCCTTATACGTTGGATATGGTTTTTAGGGCCAGAGCAGGTTTTGCTGAAACCATTTTATGTGGGTTTTTTTGAGGGTTCTTCACAGCCTTCCACCTCCCATTTAGTTGTTGAGATTTTTTACTCTCCCTTCTGTACCAATACTGTAACAGTGATATATAATGACATAGTACAGTTGTGTAAAATCGTACCATAACAGTAGATATCCTACTCTTCATTGTGGCAGTATTTGCTTCCTCCCTCCAACTGCATCTTGTTTTGCATTTTTTTTCCTTCTGGATGCATATGGACTCCTTTGTCCTATGATGCCTGCTTTCTTCTGGAGCAATACAGTTCTAGGTAGTTGCATTTGTATGTCCCTTTTTTGCCCCATGTTCTCTGTGTGGAGCATAAATGTGACATACAGCACAACCAAGATCTCTTTTTAAGCTTATTTAAACTGGCTAAGCGATGGACTATCCACAACGATACATCCCTTCTGTACTGAATACTGCACCAAAGAAGAGAAGGACATCAATTGTTATAGTAAGACTTTATTCAACTGTACTTTCTCTCACTTTGCTCTGTAATCACTACCATCGCATACCTCACAACTGTCCAGATTTTCCCTGAATGTCCAGATTTTTGCCTCATATTTTTGGTCTGTTTCTCATAACATTTTGATTTTCTTGGAAATCAATGAGGATTGAAGTTACTAAATGTTTGTGTCTTTGGGCTTTTCCCGGTTAGGGATCGCCACAGCGGAACTCCAGTCCGCTAATGATTGGCAGTGGATTTTTACGTACCGGCTTGCCAGGCCTGACGCACAACCTTCAACAAAGGTACACTCATTCAAGCATGTCTCCACGTAGAAGACGTTCTAGCTGAGAATCGAACCAGACAGCATTTTACTGTGAGGCGACAACGCTACCGCAGCACCACCACCACGGGTCATAATGACACACATTTGATTTTCAGACTTCATATCAATAACAACTACCCCAAATCACCTACCCCTCTCAAATTCCCTAACCCTAATAGTTTATCTTTCTCCTTCCAACCTATACCCAGAAAAACTATTGAAAAGCTGTTAAAGAAACTTAAACCTACCACTGTTGGAGCTGATCACTTAACTGCTGAATATTTAAAAATTGCAACTGAAGCCATATCCTACCCTGTATCAATTCTTATCAACAGCTCTATTGCAGAACAGTATGCCCCAAGACTATGGAAAATTGCACACATATCCCCATACACAAGGGTGCTAACTCAACAGAGCTTTCTTATTACAGACCTTTTGCCAGTTTATCCCCTCTATCTAAAATACTTGAAGGATGTATTCATGCTCAACTCCTTCACTATCTTATTTCTAATAATCTCCTTACCAGCTATCAACATGTTGTTTTGCGCCAAACATACCTTTTGGAATTGTGGCCAGAAAGTTCAACCTTGGTCTCATCAGACCATAACACATTATCCCATATGCTTTTGGGAGACTTGATGTATTGTTTTGAAAATTTTAGTGGGACCTGGATGTTTTTCTGTGTAAGAAAAGCTTCCATTTTGCAACCCTACCCTATACCCCAGACATATGGAGAATATGGGAGATTGTTGTCACATGTAGTACACAACCAGTACTTGTCAGAAATTCCTGCAGCTCCTTCAGTGTTGCCTCTTGGCAGCCACCCTGACCAGTTTTCATCTTGTCTTTTCATCAGTTTTGGAGGGACGTCCAGTTCTTTGCAACGTCACTGTTGCCCCATATTTTCTCCACTTTTTGATGACTGTCTTCACTGTGTTCCATGGTATATCCAATGCTGTGGAAATTTGTTTGTACCCTTCTCCTGACTGATACCTTTCAACAATGAGATCCCTTTGATGCTTTGTAAGCTCTCTGCAAACCATGGCTTTTGCTGTAGCAGGCAACTGAGTAAATGTCAGGAAAATCCTACTAGGACAGCTGAACTTTATTTGGGGTTAATCAGAGTCTCTTTAATTGATAGCAGGTGTGTACCCAAGAAGACTGAATGCTGTAATTAACTCAAAAGGTACTTCAACAAAGTATTAGTTTAAGGGTGTGCTCACTTATGCAACCAGCTTATTGTGTACATTTTTTATTTTTTATATTTTCCCCCTTAACAGATTTGTTTATTTTTCAGTTGAATTATACAGGTTATAGGTCACATTAAAGGTGGGAAAAGTTTTGAAATTATTTATTCTGGTCTCATTTTTTATATCACAAAAAACAGGCATTTTAACAGGTCTGTGTACATTTTTATACGCACTGTATAGACTCTGTAATGAGGACAGATTTGTCTCTGCAGTCTTTTTAGACTTGTCTAAGGCCTTTGATACAGTCTCACACCATAGACTGTTAAATGTCCTGTCTAACCTAAACCTACATCCATCTGCTGTTCTGTGGTTCCAAAGTTAAATGAATGACAACAAGCACTAATATGGCAACATAATCTATCTACCCTTCTCCCAGTCTCACCTGGAGGTCCACGTGGTTCAATTCTTGGCCCACTTCTATTCAGCATTTTCACTAATGCTCTAAACACCGCCAGCCCACTAGCAGCCTTAGTCCAGTATGCTGATGATTCTACCCTTATTTGCCATGCTCCAAGACTTCCACAACTCCAGCAAATCACACAAAAATCCTTCACCCAGGTGGAATCTTGGCTATCAGAATCACAGCTTATACTCAATCCAGACAAAAACAAACTCATGCTCTTTCAACCCTCCAGAGCCAACTATACTCCCACTGTCTTTATCACTGCTTGTAACAACACTATAATTACCCCTGACACACAAACTAAACTGTAAGATATCACCCTTGACATTGACCTGAGATTTGACATTCATGTTTCACTAACTATTAAAAAAATTCACAAAAATGGATTTGGTTTATTTCACAGAAACAAAAAATATCTAACCAACACCTCCAGTACAGCATTAACCAGAACTCATCTTTTATCAACTCTCCTGTATGCTTCTCCAGTCATTATTAATCTCAAAAAAACTGTCCTAAAGAAACTTGAGCAATGTTACAATAAAATCACCAAATTTGCCTCTGAGTCTCCCAAGCATATACACCGCTGTGACATATTGAAAAAAATGTCTTGGCTAGAACTCCCACAACTTCTTTTGTACAATCAGTTAATTTTGGCTCATAAGATAATGTATCAGGCTGACAAAACCCCTGCACTACAAAACATTCTTCAAACCTATTCAACCAACCGTTCACTTCGATCAACTAATACTTGCTTACTACAGGTAACCAAATCCATAAACACTGCCGGAGACTCCTTATACTCTCACCGTGTTGCAAGGCACTGGAATTTAATTCCGTCTCACATTAGAACCACCACTAATTGCACTGAGTTCAAACATCTGTTCAAAAACTTTCTTACTGATTCTTGGCTTTGTACATGTACTACTACTGGCTAGTATAGGTAAAAACCTTCTCAAGCATACAATTATCAGTAGTATGTTCCATTACATTATCAGCATATCATTTCTAGTACCTTAACTATTTTGCAGATTTTTTTGTTAGATTATAATCCTTCTCTTTTTGTTCTTGTTACTAATATATATTATATTATACTGCACATATGTAATAACTATAAAATCTCTTACTGTTATGTATTTCTAATGTGGAGCTTTTCTCCCTCGGACCTCCACTGAAAATAAGTTCTTAGACCCAGTTGGACTTTCCAGGGTAACAAATGTAAAATAAATAAATAAATATATTACATTATATAGAACACAGGAAACCTCACTCGGCCTGGACACAGAAAAGACTGACAGCTTGATAGCTCTTTCTCAGTTCTGTGGGTGGGGGTGCATGGCGGTTCTTAGTTGGTGGAGTGATCTGTCTGGTTAATTCTGATAACAAACGAGACTCCGCAATGCTAACTAGTTATGTGGCCCCATGCAGTCGTCTCCAACTTCGTAGAGGAACAAGTGGCTTTCAGCCATACAATATTGAGCAATAACAGGTCTGTGATGCCCTTAGATGCCTTGGGCTCTATGCGTGCTACACTGAATGGATCAACGAGTGTCTTCCCTTGGCTAACAGAGCCAGGTAATCCACTGAAACCTATTCATAAAAGGGAGGGGAGATTGCAATTATTCCCCACAAATGACGATTTCCCAGTAAGTGCAGGTCATAAGCTCATGTTGATTAAGTCCATGCTCTTTGTACAGACCACCCACTGCTACTATCAATTGGATGGTTTAGTGAGGTCCTCGGATGGGTGCTATCTTACTCCTATACCTGAACTCTATTGTACTGAAACAAACTAAAATTAAATTTACTTTTGTTCCACATATTAGGTTGATGTTATCTCTGGTGAAATACATTTTTCTTCATTGTGTAACTGCTATTTGTTTTCTCATGTAGTGATCTTTCAAATTTGTCAACCTATTTAATGTTTCTATTTATATTTATTTTTACTGGAGCTTTTTTCCGCAGGCCTCCGCTGAAAAAGGACCTGTGTCGAGTCAGAATTTCCTGGTAAACAAATGTAAAATAAATAAAAAATAATAAATAAATATATATGGGTCTATTTTTGTTCATTGAAAGTACACCTGCTTGAATCCTAAATAAGCAAATTCACATCAGTGAAAGTGCAGTTTAACGAAAACGCACTTAAGCAAATTCCAAATAAATGAAATTAAAAAAAAACTAAAATAAAAACTAAAAACAACACCCTCCATGTAGCAGGCTGTGCCCACCTCTGCTAATTATATATACTAACTCCAAGATCGCACTATAGTTGAGAGAATGGTACACTTCCTTATTCTCACTGTAGTGTGACATATATCTAAAAGCCCCAACTGCCCTAATTCTTACATTCCCGTTACCCCTGCAAAAAAAACAACAAAAATAACCTCTCCTCTACTTCCAAAGCATCCTGGAACGGCGAAAAGAAATTCAATAATTTGAATTTTGCGAAAGTGCGTTTTTGTTAAACTGCCCTTTCACTGATGTGAGTTCATTTACTTAGCATTCGAACAGGTGTACATTTGATGAACGAAAGTAGATCCATATCTATATAGCTATACAAATACACATGCACACACGTGTGTGTGTGTGTGTGTGTGTGTGTGTGTGTGTGTGTGTGTGTGTGTGTGTGTGACATAATCGAATTACTGAAATCTCGAATTTCGTATGGTCGAGACCATATGATCGAGATTTCAGTAAATCGAATATGTGTAGTGTTGAAAAATAAAAGTTTACTTACCTTAATACATTGCGTATACACAGAGGCAAGGATTCTTGTACGCTCTGTGTGTACGTAATGTTTTTTTTTGTGTGGTGTTGACAGGAAATGAGAAATCTCCCATTTTATGCTTCCGCATACAGCGCAAGACGGAGATTTCCCATTCTGCACTGTAGCGATCTTGGAGTTGGTATATTTAAGTAGGAGTGCGGGGCACAGCCCCACATGGGAGTGCAGGGGGCTTCCCCTGCAAATCTAAGTTTGTCTTTTTTGGTTTCATTTCAGAAGTTCGAGTTTACAAAACTCGATGTTTTGGTTTCGGTTATTTGAAGTTCGAGATTTTGTAAATTCGAGCTTCTGAAGTGAATCCATATATAGATATATATATATATATATATATATATATATATATATATATATATATATATATATATATACCACACACCCTGGCTAAGAAACAACACCAAAGACCTATTAAAAGAAAGGGACAAGGCATGGGAACACTGGCTAACTAACAAAAGCAATGACAACCTTCTACTTTTCAAACAAATAAAGCCAAATCCCAGATAAAAGCTGACAAAAAAAGCCTTCTGCATGACTGCACAGCAAAGAAACAAAAACAACCCCCAAAAATTCTGTGTCACTATAAACAAACTCCTGCAACCTGGTAGTACGTCCAACCCCAATCCTACCACACCCCCATCAAACGATAACATTGCAACACAATTCAATTCCTTTTTCATAAACACAATTCACTCACTTATTGACTATGACCAAAACATCACTACTACAATCCCCATAGCCAACAATGAGGGTGTAAACTCCTTCTCCTTAACCCCGTCCCAACCCACACCATAAAAAAACTACTCAGTAAGCTCAAGTCCACCAGCCTAGCTGCTGACAACCTCCCATCAGAATTTCTCAAAGCTGCCTCCGAAGTCATAGCCTACCCCACTTCTATCCTCATCAACTGCTCTATCTCTGAGAACCATGTCCCACTAATCTGGAAAGTCTATTATATCACCCCCACTGCATAAAGGTGGCAACTCTACCGAGCTTACTAATTACAGGCCCATTGCCATTCTTTCACCTCTCCAAAATACTAGAAGACTGTATTCACTCCCTGCTTCTACACTACCTTCTCTCCAATAACCTCCTATCAAACACACAACATGGTTTTCACCCCCATGACAGCACCACAACTGCCCTCCTCAGTTTTACTAACACAGAAATCAGAATAAATGTCTCATCCATTTTTCTAGATCTCTCAAAGGCATTTGACACAGTTTCACACCAAAAACTGCTGTCAGAACTCCCCACATTACATCTCAGTCATTCTTCCCTAGCTTGGTTCCACAGCTATCTAACCAAATGCCAGCAGGCTGTTAGATGGCAACAGGAGTGATCATCTTTGCTCCCTGCTAACACAGGAGTTCCACAAGGCACCATATTAGGTCCCCTACTTTTTACCATCTTCACAAATCAACTCCATAAATCCACATCTCTTGCCTCTGTCTTCCAGTATGCAGATGACTCTACCCTGATATGCTCCTCTGCCTCTCTGACACAACTACAGGCTATAACACAACAATCCTTCCTAGAAATAGAATCCTGGCCAAATTCATGCTCTTTCTCCCCACCAAAACACCCAATCCCTCAGCCACTTTTCAAATCCACTCCTCCAACAACACAATCATAACACCAGCTCACATACCAAATTACTAGGTGTCATAATTGATAGCAAATTAAAATTCAACCTACACCTTTGTCAAACCATTAAAAAAACACACATCAAACTAAGCTCTCTTTACCAAATTAATCATTTCCTAACTAGCCATTCTAGACTAAGCATAGCTAGGACTGATGTCTTATCTACTGTTTCTATGCTCCCCCCATCTTTACAAACCTTAACAAAACTGACCTTACCAAACTTGAATCAGCCTACAATAAAATAGCCAAGTTCACCACTAGCTCCCCATATAGGTCCCACCACTGCTCTGCCCAACAACAAATAAATTGGCTAGAATTCCCACAAAAACTAACCTATACCCAATTTGTCTTTATTTGTCAACTAATATACCAGCCAAACAGAACCCCAGCCTTACAACAATTACTCCAACCATATGCCAACACTCGGCAACTCCGATCCTCACACAAAACATTCCTCCAAGTATCCAAAAGCAACAACAAAGCCGGGGATGCCCTCTACTCCCACCACATTTCTAAACTTTAGAACTCAATCCCGCAACACATCCTAAATGCTACCAATCTACACCAATTCAAAACTCTGCTCAAAGACCACCTCATTAACAACTGGCTCTGCTCCTGCACCAACCCAGGCTAATACCACATAAACCCACATCAAATTTCATCTCCACAATTTTATAGTCTCCATGTATACCCCACTCCCACTTGATAACACCACCTATCAGCTACCTATAATAAGAGTATATTTTGATAATTTCATTTTTTTGTAAGGGTATACATATGTACATGTATTAAAGTATACTCAATTGATCAACTAAAGATGG
Source organism: Protopterus annectens (assembly GCF_019279795.1). NCBI lineage: Eukaryota > Metazoa > Chordata > Ceratodontiformes > Protopteridae > Protopterus > Protopterus annectens. The sequence continues at coordinate 956,061,467 of NC_056726.1, forward strand.
ACCCCTGCCCTCAAAAAAAAAAAAAAAATATATATATATATATATATATATACATATATGTATATGACTTTATCATATTGTAAATTCTTTCTCCTTTTCACTAAAGTGCCTATTGTATATTGTACTTTCAATACTGTCTCTAGATATTTCTGTTAAATTCTATGTAAAACTGACACTGAACCCATCAATATTCTTATTTTATTGGAGCTTTTCTCCCCGGGCCTCCGCTGAAAATGGGCTCACACCCGATGGACTATCCCAGTCAAAAAAAAAAAAAAATATATATATATATATATATATATATATATATATATATATATATATATATATATATATATTAGTCAGGGTATGATTTTTTGAATCTGGGGATATCCCCAAACATTAACAGAGGGACACTTTAAAAAATAAAGTTATGCATTGCAGGCTAAATTGCAGCTCATAAAAAAGCCATAAACTGGACAGCCAATAATGTCCTATGATGTAACACATAAAAGATAATATGTAAGGTGGGATGAAATAATGAGTTCTAAGTATCTACACAGTCACATGACTGAAAGAGACTGGTATACTGAATCTTTTCTTTATATACATCATATAAAGACAATCTTTATTGTACCAAAATGAAAGTATTGCTTTATAAGTGAAATTTATGAGCAACAATGCACAAGATATCTGTTCTAAAAAGAATCATTTAATGAAACATGAATATTTACAGATAGGTTTGTGTGTGTGTGTATATATATATATATATATATATATATATATATATATATATATATATATATATATACATATATAGGTTCATAGGTTCATACTAGGCTATCTGCCCTAGGGCATTTATAAGCCTAGCCAGAGTGTGTTTGGCTTTCACCACCCTTTTTAAATTAATTTTGCTATGTCTTTTTTTGAGATTAGTATACTGTGCCTCTGTCTAACAGTGACACAGAAGTGATAGCCGGGGTAAACCTACGATCTCCCATCCACTCATCAAGATTCCTCTTGAAGAGAGTCAATGTGGGACTCTGCATAACCTGGACTGGGATTTTATTCCAGAGTGAAGGGAGCCTCTGGGTTATGAATCTGTCCCTCCAGCATGTCCTATTTATTTCAGTGCTGAGGTTCAAATCTCTCGAGCATGTAGCTCGATGGGATTTGGATTTTCTGAGGTGCAGCATGTCCATTAATTCCGGATTGGACATGGCTTTATACGTCAGGCACAGATCGCACAGATATATATATATACATGTATAGCATTATGTAAATTCTGTCCTGGATTAAAAGTCTAGTCTGCAATGTTACAGAACCAATGAGCACAGCTGCTACATAGATTCAGATGTGGACTCAAGACCTGCCTGGTTTGGGAACTAATAGGCTGACTTTGGCAGGAATATAAAGTCATTCTGGGCCTACCTAAACCTTTCTTTAGTTATACACCTTCAATCATCACTTTTTCACAGCCTTCTCAAATTTTGTCTACAGAGCTGTATACTTCTTATCTGCAACAATACTCAAAATACAAGAAAATATAAATGTATTTGCATACTGTGATGCTGGATAGAGTCTATAGACCAGTATAATTTAAAACAAATTCTTAATGTGTTTTCATATACTTTAGGAAAGAAATTCTTGCAGTTTCAAGTTTGTAAGTGACACAGCAGTTAAGTTCTGACTGTTATTGCATGAAGGTCTGATGTAAGAATTGTGAGGTGTCACATAGTGATGTCACGGAGAAGAAGCTGCATCACCTTCATTGTGACTCAGATTGTGTGAAAAAGGTCTAGAATTATAAGAAGAACTGTTTGGAAAGATAAACACAAACTATCAAACGCGATTGTAGAAAACACTTCATTTCGTAGCAGAAGCAATTCTTTGAAAGGCAAACAACTTTATTTTGCATTTGTTACTGATTTGTTATTGAATATTTTGAAGGGCAGTTCTTAAGGTAAGGATAAAATATATTAGGCAGTCCTAAGGAATATTACTGCTTTTGTGTTTCTTCAACTTTCCCTATGAGACATAACAGCTCTTTTTCAAGAACATTACAGGGGTGTTTTGTGCACCATTATTTCTGTTACAGCTGTAAAATACTGAGTTTTATTCTGTTTAGTGTTTAAAATCATTTACATGTAAGACGACAAAATTCTTTACTAACTTTCATAAGAAAGCAAATGTTTCTTTTCCTGACACATCTTGTTTCTTTCGGTATTTTTCACACTTAACCACGATTTATGCCTTACTGCCTACAACTTTTATATTGTCCTTTTTTCATTTTAGATTTACTGCATCTAGATCTGTGTCGTTTTTGGTTCTCTAAGCACTTAATTAGCACACTGTTATTTTTTAAAGAATTTCTTACTATTTTTTCCTATCATAAACATCTGTACTACATCAACTCATATGTGCTTTATTACACGACTGTTTTATGTTATTAAATGTTGTGTTTCTTGCCACATCTAAAGTACTTACAATTGTCCCAGTCTGTGCCTAATTCCATATCACATAAGATTCTGGTTTCTCCCTCTTGATGACCAAGGTGAAGTGGTCATTCAGTACTTTGATTTACAGATTCATACCAACCTGTTACATGATTATGTTTGCTTTTGTCCCTTCCCCCTCTGTCATGGACCTAAGCAAGCGTTGTCACTCCCAGTTTTCAGTCCCATCCATCATTCTCTCTTCCATTCTTTGAAATTCTTAGACAGATCCATTTCCTTGTCTGTGCAAGCCAGACATTTATTAATTATTGGAAAAATACACTTTATTATTGCCTTCAGATTGGTTAACACTAAATCTAGCTTTGGTACTTTCAATTGACAGATACCCAGTAAATATTTGCTAGAAAGATTTGTCCTCTTGCCAGTTAGAATCACTGTGTCCTGCCTGTCAGTCAAACCCCTGTAAGTGTGGCAGATTTTTTATACAAAGTGCACATCTGTGCTGCTGTTACTAAGAAAACCAAACATTAATTTGGGACCCACACAATAGGTTGTCTTAAATGTAAAATAACTGATTTATAAAAGGTTTACAAATTATTTGTATCAGTGGTCTCACCTTCGATAGGTGGACAGTGGTCTCACCTTCGATAACCACATCGCCACAACAGTCAGGAAATCCTGTGTGGTACACTTCACCACTAAGGGCTTTTCATCCAGGAAAAAGGAGGTCATTGTCCCACTGTACTCATCCCTCATTAGACCCATTATAGAATACAATGTCCCGTTTGGTATGTACCTCTCAAGACTTCTGCAACAACTGGAAAGGCCGCAGAAATACCTCACTAAAAGAATCACAGACCTAAAGCAGATGCCCTATGCTGATCACCTTAAAAAACTCCAGCTATACTCTGTCGCATATCGTCTACTCAGAGGTGATCTCTGCTTAACATACAAGGCCATGTCAAACCCAGAGCTGTTGGACATGCTACACTTAAAGAAATCCCAATCCCTCAGAGCCACATGCTCCAGGGATCTAAACCTTGTCACCACAATAAACAAAACATGCTGGAGGGATAGGTTCTTGACCCAGAGACTCCCCAAACTCTTGAATAGACTGCCCATACATGTCAAGCAGAGCGCCTCTTTGGCCCTCTTCAAAAGAAACCTTGACGATTGGATGGGAGAAAGGAAATTCACCCCGGGATCACATCAGTCACCCTGCTAAACAGGGGTCCAGGGAAGTAAATAGTGTGGGAAGAAATAGCCAGGGAATTGTTATGGCTAGGCATGTATAGGCCCTAGGGCCGATAGCCTGGTACCAACCTATGAACCTATTATCATTATTCATTATTCTACATACACAGTCTTTCATAAGCAAAGAGACAGCTTCAGTGACACACTTAAAAAGGATAAAAAGGTCACCTTACAATGTTCAAATACTCTTTTCAGGTACTTAAATCATTTTTTATTTGTAGGTTTGCTTATTATTTACTAGGTAAGTTAGAATCTGAATATCAGTTCTAAAATTACGTTAGTGTTATATAAGATACAATACTTTGAAAGAAAAGTTTAGGATATCTGAAGTTTTCAAGTGTCAGATTTTTTGCAGAAACAATAGTTTGGGAGAAAAACGCACATTATTCTGGATTTACTTTATTAGTTACAGAATATTTTGAAAAGGCATGTCTTAAGGTAAGGATAAAATAGATCATGCAGATTTTTTTGGATTTTATTGCTGTTGTATCTCTACCAAAGCCCCTAAATGACATTATAGCTCTTTTTAGAAGAATATTATTGGGATATTTTGTAGACTATTATTTCTATTTCAGCTGTAACATATTAAGCTCCATTTATACTATTTGGCATCATTTATATGTTAGATGAAGTTTCTCACTTCACTTTACTGCCTCTCTTCTCAATTCATGGTTTCCTTTTCTAACACTCACCTCAATTCTTGCTGTATTCTTCACACTTAACCTTGATTTATACCTTGCAGCATGCACATTTTATGTTATTCTTTTTCAGTTCTAGATTTACTCCATCTAGATGTGTGCCACACTTCTTTCTCTAACCAATTACATTCTGTTATTATTTTCTTAAAGATTTTTTTACTAGGTGTTTCCTGACACATAAATGCCTGTGTCACATCACCTTCTACCTGCTTTATTACAAGTCGGTTGTATGTTGCTAAATGTTGTGCTTCTTGCGATATGTGCCTTGCTTCAAGTCATATGTATTCCCCCTGGTTTCTTCAGTCTTAAGGCCAAGTTGAAATACTCATTCAGAACTTTTACAGTCTATTACGTGACTCAGTCTTCGCTCTTTTCTCCCTCTGTAATGGACCTAAATAAGTCTTGTCTCTCCAAGTCATCAGTCCAATTGGTCATTCCTTTTCCATTCTTTGATATTCTAAGTCAGGTCCATTTCCTTGGATGTACAGGTGTACAGGATATTTTTTTTTTACTACGTTAGAAAAATACACTTTATTATCAGCTTCTAAATTGAGCTTTGTTCTACTATATGAAAGAAGCCCAGTTAATATTTGCAGAAAGATTTGTTTTCTTCTAATTTAGAATCATTATGCACTGCCTGTCAGTCAGGCACCGATAACTGATTCGATTTATTCATACATTGTACATATATGTCCTGCTTTAAACTCATTGCAGCCGAGGGAGCCTCCAGGCATTTCTGCAGTTACTTCCAACTGCACTTCTAGGTGACAAATATTACTTGTTCATATTTGCATTAATAATTACAAAACCATGCTACATTCAAGGTATAAGAATATTTCATCTTGAAGCATACATGATAGCAAACACAATTGTATTGATATCTGACCTCTGTCAATGAGTATTTGTTAGACCTGTAAGGTGATAACTTAATTTTTTAAAGGCTCAAGGTACACCCATTGGGAGTTAAAGGTAGACACTCAAAAGCTGTACTGGATGGAATGAGTTAACTAAGGATGCTTTTTTAAGTGGTAAAACAACTGATTTAGAACTATGTCCAAACATTAGCATAATTCATTAGAGTACACCGTCTGTCTCTCATTAACATAGAGAAGGCCTGAGAAGCACACTCACAAAGGCAAAGGTGACTTTATAATGCTGAAATACATTTCTGGAGTACTTAAATCATTTTTTGTAGGTTTGCTTATTTATTTACTGGTGCTTTGAAAAGCTAAGTAGTGAAAATAGTGCAAATGATTTTTTAAGTCGTGTTGTGGGGCATAAGCAAAGTAATTGTATGTAATACCAGAAAAATGCAAATGATAAAAAAACAGTAAAAAGAATAAGACTAACAGGCATTATTTTATCAGGCATGAATAATATTCACACAGCAGTTGAGACACACAGGCAAATTCTATAGTAAGAAATCCAGCATGTAAGATAAGATACTTGTCTCACACCTCACATCTCCATAGATTAAGTGTTACAGGCCCTATCTAAGGCAAAGAACGCAGCTTACATGGGACTTGATAGTATCCCAGCATGTATTCTTCACCATCTTCAGCAAGAACTGGTTTCACCATTGAGCACCCTATTCAACCACACAGCCTAAGTACAGGCTTCATTCCAGCCGAGTGGAGAACTCCCATTGTCATCCCCCTGCACAAAGGTGGTGCCACTATTGACCCTGCAAACTATCACCCAATTAGCTTGACAAGTCTGGTCTATAAAGCCATGGGTCGTAGTATTATGGATCTCATAAACAAGGACACAGGCAACCTCCAAGCACTTGACCCCACCATTTCAGATTTGTCAAGGGCAGATCTTGCCTGCTGAACCTGGTTGACTTCTTCCAGACTGTAACCAATGTAGCAAAGCAATTCACTGGGTCCACATCATAAGATCTATACCTCCACAGGAATAACAGGACCAAAATTCTTATGAACACACTTTATTCCAAACACAAAGAAAGTTAAGCACTTTCGTCTCCCTCACCAAAACAGATACTTCTTCAGAACTAAGTTATTATTCCCATAAGCACCTCTTATATAATAGGTGTCATTTACATTCTAGTTAGTTTATTAAACAATTTATAAATTAAAAATTATGTAATTAAAGTGATCTACACTGCTCCATAAACTGACAACTTAAAACATTTGTACGCAATATCAATGGGTAATGTGAATAATTCACTGTATAAACACTCCTTACAGTGTCAGAACTTCACTAGGTTTAAATCTGGAATCTTAGAGCAAGTTCCATTAAATGCCCGATTGGTGGGAGCTCCGGCTGGAGTTAAGAGAACTTTTTTGGATAATAAAATTGAACTCTAACACACCATCAGGTATTAATGAGAACATTCCTTTGGCTCCAGTGTTAAAAAAGAGAGCTCTGGATGTAACATAGTATTTTTCTTAAAGCTTCAACATTTTATATTTTTAACATAAATGTTAATGTAATGTAATATAAATGTAATCGCCCACAGAGGTTCCTCACTAAAAGAATACAGGACATAAGTAATATGTCCTATGCAGACCACCTCAAGGCCCTAGCCCTGTATTTTGTCTCCTACAGGCATTTGAGGGGAGCTCTATGTCTGGCACACTGGCATTGTCAAACCCCACTCTGATGGACCTCCTGCATATCCATAAAACAGCAGCCTGAGAATTACCCATTCTAAAGACCTAAACCTTGCCTGTGATATAAATAGGACCTGCTGGAGAGAGAGGTATGTATCCCAGAGACTAACCCATATAGGGAACAGGCTTCCCATCCATGTGATTCCCATTGAAGATTTTTGTAAACCTTACGTTTACAGAACATTATATACACTTGTTTTTTTCATTTGAGGATAGCTTATATTAGTATGGTAAGATTTTTACTTTTTTGGATGTAGCTGTGAATTCTTTATGCAATGAAACATAATAATTAAAAAATGGAATTTCAGAATTGTAAAATAAATTGTTTCAAAGCTACCTTATCAAGTGGACTTGCTGAGATGTTTTATTAAGTTTATTGTGCCATTAATTAAGGACTGGGGTTTTGAGCACGCAGTCAACACTAGTGGAAGATGCTAAATGAAGCAGTGATACTAAATGATGAAGTATTTTACAGTATGTGGCAGTGAGAAATTTTCTTGCTCTTTCTCTCTCTTTTTTTTTGCAAAAATTGTGTTGTCACACTGTTATTATTATGTTTCAGATTCCATTCTTACTGTTCACTGACTGAAATGTCATTTTGATAAGGCCGAAGCCACATTTGTCATGTAGGAAGAAATATTTTAAAAATGTAGCAGTTTGACTAATTGTTGGTGTATTCCTTTATTCATTAAATCAGATGCCTTATCTTAAACAAGTAAATTTAATGAGGAAGCAGTTATAGGAACATCATTGTTAGGAGGGACCCTTTTGTTTTTATGTCTCTTGTTATATATTGCTATTCTGTGACAGATATGGAATCATTCACTGAAATATCAAATTGTTATTTCTACTACAACTCTAGCTTGGAAAATTCTTTACAAAGAAGCAATAGAAATCATCCTGTTGCAGAAAGATTTGCCACTGCAATGGAAACTGAACTGAAGAAGAGCTCTAGGATTCCTAGAAGAGTGCAGAATAATTCTAAACTTACAGAAAAGTCTGTAACTTTTGGTAAGAAATGCTTAATCTTTAGATCTGTGAATGAACTCTGATAATCCTTTTCATAAAACAGATTTATAAATTAAATAAAAGTAGTCCTAGAATTTTGTTTAATTACTTTTATAGTAAGGAACACTTTCATTTTTTTATGAAATGAAAGTTATACATAAAAGACAATGCTGTATTTAAGCCACTTAAGACATTTTGCAATCAAAATTAACACAGTGGTTCTTCATAAAGTGGTGGCTTTTATACCCTCATCTACACTCCATTTTATTGGTAGGCAAGTTATTATGTGATTTTATCACTGAAATGTTAAATGTCAGTTTATGAAAACTTGGTCCTATTCACATCTTTCCCATTATTATTATAATAACACCATCATCCTGTCTGAAACATTTTGTAGTATACATTTAGAACTGTTCACCTGCAGGAGAAGCAATAATGTCGATGTCTAAGGAACAAGCTGCCTATATGAAACAGACAAATTCTTCTAGGCATATTTCAAGCAGGCCATCAAACAGCACCCTTCTAAAAATTGTTCCTCAAACTATGGTGCTACATGATCTGTTTGCCCTCATCAGTTCTCTCCTCATCCTTATGCCCTTGTCTCCCTTTTGTTTGACCCTTCCATCTTCCTCCCCTATACGAACATCACCTGTTTACAGGGTTGGCTCATGCTATCGGACTGCAGGACTGCAGCCCCCCCAGCTGTAAAAATTGAAAGACATTTTAAAAAATAAAATAATTAGTGCTGCAATCCCAGAACGAACTGAGCATGCATGTGAATCCAGACTGCTGTTTAACCAGTCTGGATTACAAAGTGAAGACATCTGTACACTGATGCCCAGAAGTCTATGTGGTTATAAACCGCATAGCCTGGAAGGGGACATCTACAGTCATGTATGTGGGGGGAAATCAGACTGCAACAGATTTGTATTTCTTTTACAAGGGAAGGTTCCAGGAATGAGCTGCTGCTGCAAGGGATTTTGTTGTATTGCTGCTGCTTATAAGGGAAGGTTCCAGGAATGAGAAACTGCAAATGATTTTTGTTGTATTTCTCACAAGGGAAGCTGCTGCAAGGGGAATCAAGTTTCAACTGGTGTGTGTGTGTTTGTGTGTGTGTGTGTGTGTGTGTGTGTGTGTGAAATGCCCCAGTTAAATATACCTGGTGGCCAGAGTTACTCAGACTCAAACCCTGAACCTTGGATACAGGTAGCAAGAGCCTGAATTCCCTACCCACCACCACTTGTGAAAGCTGTCCAGATTTATGCCTCATACTTTTGTTCTGTTCTGTTCCTCATAAAATCTATGGTTTTCTGGATTGTTGTAATCAGTGAATGATTGAATTCACTAAATAATGACAGACATTTGAATTTCAGACTTCATATTCTTCAGAAAATACATGGTAACACAAAACATTTTATTCTAGCAACTTTCTAAGTTTATAAGATCAATATTTGAAATGTGTCCCTATTATGGGGGCTATATTCCCACATTATTGGCTTTGTCCAGGTTTTTTGTGCTAAGAGGTTGAGAGCTATGGTGAGAACTGAACTTGGTGAATATGTTTGGAGGCTGTATATTCCCCCATTATTGGCTTTGTCCAGGTGTTTTGTGCTAAGAGGTTGAGAACTGAATTAGTCTTCCTGTCTTTCAAGGAACAGATGATTTGGCATAGTGTTATAGTGCTCTAACTGCAGTACACAGGGTCCTAGGTTTAAGACTTGGCAGTGAAATGCATGGTGATAACATTTTATTCTAGCAACTTTCCAAGATTATACAAGCAATGTTTAAAATGTGTCCTGGTTTTTGAGCTTTTGTCCACTCCTAATAGAGTTTGGCCTTTTCCAGTTTTCTTGTGCTGCAAAGTTGAGAGATACAGTTGAGTGTTGAGTGGATTTTACAAGGAGCTGAGAGCTTCAGGGCAAGAGAAGTTTAGTGCTGCTTATGCTGAGTCAGATTGCATTGTTAATAGCATAACAGGTAGACTGTTTGCTTTTGATGCAGAAGGTTGTGGGTTCTACTCCCACAGTATGTAGATGCATTGCTGATACTGTACTATGTTATGCTTTTAAAGGGGTTGATGCTGCAGTCCTGAGAATACATACATACATACAAATGTTTCAAGCACTTGCATTAAAGCCCTTCTAGCTTGCCAATATGCCAAAACGCTTGTTCCTATAATAAATGTCCAGGCTGTTCTTAAAAATATCTAAACTAGTACTTGCTTTAATGTAATTTGGTAGTCTGTTCCAAGCATCAGCTACTCTGTCAGAGAACCATTTAGTACATTTCTCATTCCTATTGAATCTTCTACATAGGTTATCCAACAATTCTCCAGTACTTTTTGATAACCCCAAACATTCCAACAGGTAGTTGTCCCTAAATGCCCTATATACCTGAATAAGATCTCCTCTTAAATATCTGTAAGAGACACTGTACAAGTTTGGATATTTTAGTCTTTCATAATAGCTTAGATTTTCACATCCATGGATGCCCTTAGTATATTTCCACTGTACTCTTTCCAGTTTATTCATGTTTGTTTTCCTATAGAGTTTCCATATTGTTATTCCATACTCAAGTTTGGGTCTAATGTAACTAAAAAACAATGACTTCATTATGTTTGATTTCCTAGGCTTTATAAATCTTTTTATACAACCTATAGTTCTATAACTATCATTAGCCAATTAGTTGATATGATTAGAAAAACTCATAGTTGAATCTACCCATATACCCAGGTCCTTAAATGAGTCTACAGTTTCAATCACTGTGTGCTGTATTAAATATTCACCTTTCAGTTTATGTCTCCCAAATCTCATATGCGTAGTTTTTGATGTATTTATCAACATATTATTCTCCTGTGCCCAAATGGCCAATTTAGTCAAATTATTTTACAGACATTCCTTATCTGTAACACTTGTAATCAGTTTACCCAATTTCAGGTCATCAGCATATAGACTGTAGAACACCTCAAATGAAAAAGTCAGGTCTGAAAGATACAATCTGAAACAAGTAAGGGCCTAGTACAGAGCCCTGTGGGACACCTTGACTGTAACGAAGGATTTCATCTGTCCAGTAGGTGTGTGATACTTGCCATGTCCTATTTGTAAGACATGTAGCTATCCATCTTATCAACAGTACATCAATACCTAGTTGTACTAATTTATTGATCAGTGTTTTGTGCATGACCCTGTCAAATGCTGAAGTAAAATCTATATAAATCACATTACAGCACAATTTTCCATTCATAGCTGTTATTATATTGTTATAGAGCATTATGTTACAGGTGGTAATAGATCTACTTTCAACATATGCATGCTGATATATGGTTTCAAGTCCCAACCTGTCCAGTTCTGAAAATAACTTATCCAATATTACCTTCTCCATTATTTTTCCACAACATGAAAGTAGACTTAAGGGTCTGTATGATTCTGGGTTTGTCCTACTCCCCTTTCCCTTAAATACAGGTTTAATAAATGCATGTCTCCAATCTTGAGGACTCTCCCTATATTTATATGACCTAGTGAATAATAGATGTAATGGCAGTGTAAGTTCTTGCTTAAGTGTTCTCAGGTCATTGTTACTTATTCCGTCTCCTCCCTGTGCTTTGTTTGGATCCAGTTTGCACAGTTCTTTTTCAATATAATCTGGGGTTACCTGGATGTCACTAGGACAACTTACCACCCCTTTTGTGGAGCCAAACTGTTTTGCATAAGATTTTGTAAATATATCTATAATCTGTTGTGTCTGAGAATAAATTTTAGAATCTGCACACATTTTATCAGTTTGTGTATCTTTACTCCTTCCACATCTTATGTATCTATAAAAAAGGTTTCCTATTATGCTCAATATCTTTATATAAATTTTCTTCAAATTTTTCTTGATCTTGTCTAACACTATGCTTAATCTGTTTGTTCAGCTCATTTATTTCAGTTTTCAAAGTTGTAGTTCGACCCCTCTTCCATTTCTTATATTTTTTGTCTCTCACCTTAATCAGGTATTTTGTTCTTATGGAAATATACCCCCTTGATGTTGCGTGCCTAGATCCTAATGTTAAACATTTTTTTTTTACTTTTTGCACTTAGTTTCTCTTTCAAAACTTTCCACATTCCATCTGCAGTTTTTCCACTGAACACCTCATTCCAGTTAGTTTTATATAGTAACTGGCTTGTTTCCCTATAATCTGTAATTAATCTTCTGTGCATTGGCTTAGATTTCAGTTTGGCAAAATTATCTAGCAACAAATTAACTTTATGACCCCATGATCACTGCACATCAATGGTGGTAAAACTTGACTTGAAGTTACAGTAATTTCTTTGGGAACACAAACAATATCTAGTATATTCCATCCCCTGGTAATTTTTTTTACAATCTGAAGCATTTGTTGTTCCTGAACATACTCTGTGAATAATTTCTTTACTAACATTGTTAAATCAATATTATTCCAGTCTGTTTCTGGTAAATTTAAGTCCCAGCTAATATTAGTCTGGTGGTCATTACACTCCAACAATTTTTATATGTTCCAGGGTTGTCTTTATTGTCACATTACACAGTCTATAGTATTGGTGTTATCATTGAAGACGCAATAATCACAAGTCTCATAGCTGCCTTCAATCCCTATCATAATACCTCCACCTGATTTTTTGTTAGAATGTCTGTTATAGTAAAAAACATTTATACCCTGACAGAACTGGTTTCCAGTCATTGCTCTTTAACCATATTTCACAAACTATAACAACATCAATTTTTTTGGAGCGTAGCAAATTTTCTAATAAAAAAAATGTTATTATTAATGCTCCTAGCATTTTCAACCATCAGAGATGCATCAAATGTTGCTATCTGTGAACTGTTACATTTTCGACCTGGCAAAAATTCTGGGTAGTGTTTGTCAAATATTGCAAAATATCTGCTGCAAAAATTCTCTTCCCTGATCTAGACAAATGCACACCATCTTGTCTGAACACATGTGTGCCCAAAAGAAGGCTTGAATGCACTACACATTTCCATTTTTTAAAACAGGACATTTTTTCCATGTAGGTGTTTGTTCAAAAAATATTTTCATTCACAGTGACCTGACTATCCTTTCTATAGGTGATTTGTGAAAAATATGTCCTAACACCAGTACAAGCTATACTATCTAGGAGGGCTGTCAGTTCCCGACTAACAGTCAGAGAATCTTTGTTGGTGACATCATTTGTACCAACATGAATAAAAACAGATCCATACTTCCTTACATTAAGGTGTTCCAAGGCTTGTTTCACATCTTCTATTTTTGTTCCTGGCAAGCATAACACTACTCGATGTTCATT
>NC_056726.1:956075300-956120376 GCF_019279795.1 Protopterus annectens
ATGAGACCACAGAGGTTCCTTTAACTGTGGGTAAAAGGGGGCATAGCTGGTAGAACTGTGCCAGTCTTTCCCAAATCTCAAAGTGTGTGTGCCAGCTACTTTAGCAGGGACACTAAGCACAGGTTGTACAGAGAGGTTGATGGATGTTTTGACTTGGGCACTCAGCTGAGATGTTAACCATAGTTGTGCCAGTGGGGAGTCTTATCGGTGATATGGAGAGAAAGGGAGAAACCAGCCCCAGACTGACTGTGATCTCTGTGTGCTCTGAAGGGTAATTGTACTTTACTGTGTGTGTATTTGTGATACTCCTACTATGTACGACCCTCACTGGTGGTAGTACTGAGGACTGAAGCTCCTTGATTACTGGGCCAGTGCAGGGGCATCACACATACAGTACGTATTGGTGGATACAGCTGGCATATCACATCATGTACCATTCTTGAACCCATCTAAGTCTGCCAATGTCATACAGGATTATTTCACAGATTGAAATTCTCCAGGTGCAACTAACACTAGGTAAAACTGCAATCCAAATTGTAGCTTGCTTCATATCCCCCACCATGTCCCAAGATTCTCACTACACATTTCTAAACATACTGGAAAATATTAAGATACAACCAAACACCCTAATACTGGGTGATTTCAACTACCCTGCCATTAACTGTGAAAAATACTTGTGTACCAACACCTTTGCCCAACGGTTCTTGGAATTCATAAATTCCAATGCCCTGGATCAACTAATCCATAGTCCCACCAGGAGCTCCAATATCCTAGACCTGGAAATTATCAACATGGGAAATCGATGCTCCTGACCTATGGTCACCCCCTTGTTGGTCAGGCCAGACAATAAGCTAATCACCCTTAACATCTACATCCCACCCCCACTCCCCAGTAAGGAAACCTCCATAAAAGAACTTCTCCAAAGCCAATTTCATGCTACTCAAGTCAGAAGTGGCAAACTTCATGACATCCATGCAGCCGGGAACTGAAAGTTTGACTGCTGAGTCCTACACTAAGGCACTGTATGAGCACATCCACTCATGCATGAATTGTGCATTCCCAAATAGAACCAAGATGCTCTCCTCCAAAAAGGAAGCCAATCTGGTGGTCCCCTGCCATAAGCAAACTTTACAACAAAAGGAAGAAACTGTTGCAGAAAAGAGGAAAATCCCACAATGCAAAAAATTCCCTTACCAGCCTCAGTAAGAAGCTGAGATTCCTCATAAAATCCTCCAAAGCTAGTTACAAAAACAAAATTGCCAAAGATTGCAAAGACAACCACAAGGCATTCTATAACTATGTCAAGAATCTAAATGGCAATGCTCAGATCTGCTCTGAGCTACAACAGAATGGCATTAAATATACCGATCCCAAATATATTGCCAATATCCTGGCAGATCGATTCAGTGCCAACTTCACCCCCTCTCACCCCCTAAATGGCCCATCTCAAAAACGGAAGATTGCCAAACTCTGGTAATAATGTTTGGCTGGCCATCCACTCATCAAGCTTGAATAGGATCAGCAAAGTACTTTATTTGATATGTATGGGGAGTGTCTTCCAGAGGCAGGTCAGCCTGTGGGACAGAAATCTGTCTCTCCAGGAGGATTTGTTAATGTAACGTATTAGATATTAGACTTTTGAGTGTGTACTACGTGAGGAGTTAGACTTATGGATGTGGAGCATCTGTACTAGAGCAGGGTCTGAGACTGCCTTATAGGGGAGACACAGGTCACCACTGAGCAATCTGTATGATACAGAGTAGAGTGAGGCTGATTTGAGTCTGTCCACGTAGGACAGGTGTTGGAGAACATGGATTTTGTTTGTGAGGTATTTCTGTGTCCTTTCCAGCTGGTGCAAGTATTTGGAGAGGTACATACCAAACAGGCCATTGTACTCAATTACTGGCCTAATGAGGGAGGTGTACAGAGAGGTAATAACCTCCTTTCTTCTGGATGCAATCCCTTTACTTATGACATAATGACAGGAGCACACTCAAGGAAATCTGCAGTCTGTGGCTACCACTCCACCCATACAGTATAAGAAGGAATCAGTACTGCAAACTAAACAAGGATATACATTTTGTGCCTCAAGAGCAGGGTCAGTCCACCCAGGCATTCAACTTGTATGTTTATGAGAGTGAAGTTATTACATTAGCAGTATTTCTTAGTAGTTCTCAGCTTGCTAATAAAACTGACTGTTGTAGCCTTGTGTCCTCCCACCCCGCTAGTACGGTAATCCTAACTGTCCAACAGACAGTATACATTTAATTCACATCCCTGTGACTAAATTAACCATCAAGCAGCCCTCTCAATGCTTTCTGCCTTAGTTTGTATCACTTGGAGGCCCACCTGTTTATTTGCATCTCTATACATTCCCCTTCATTGCTAATGTATCTCCCTACTCTAATCTGTGCACAAACTGGTTACTAATCAGCAAGTCAATGTGAAGACACACTCCCAACCTTAATAAACGTTGCTGTCTCTTCTCTCCTTCACTTTGCAGTTAGTTTGAATTATTACTTACCCCCTCTGAGGCCTTCACTGATTTCAACTGATTGCCTCTCTGGTTTCTTTGCATTCCACCTGGTTTACACCCTTTGTGCTATCTCCCTCCCCCAATACAAAGTCTATATTAGAATCCTGCTGAGCATGGAGCCATCTTTAAATTTCTAGTCTCCCACCAGGACACAAGTGCTCTTCAGCAATTACATTCTGCTTGCCGGTAAGCCATCAGACCTCAGGAATTTGTTTAAAGTGTTCAGATTTGTAAAGTAATACTTTTTTCTCTTGTCTCGGTTGGCTCTGTCCCGCTCTGTTCGCCCTCCTCGCTGGGCTCTCTCTGCCCCTGCCCTGCCCCTATTCCCTCCCACCCCCACTACCTCTACATTTATAGTAATCACAGCCACACCCACAGCTCACCCTCACATCACCTCCACCAATCACAGCTCCTCAATTCATATCACATTATACCACACCAACTTGCTCCACACAAAATACTCCCAATCACTTTCATTCCCACTAGGCATTTTTTACATCACCCACACTACCTCCCCATCCACATATAGTGCAACCCTATAATTCCTATTCAGACCCCCCCCACCTAGAAACAACTTAAACTTTATAACCATGATTATCACACAACTAAGTCTAGTCTGTCTTCTCATAATTCTTTACAACACCACAAGTTATCACTATAGCAATATCCCTAAACTTAGTAGCATAACACTACATTATGCACTCTCGTATACAGACACAACACATTATAATAATATCTGCCCATAGTTATTCAAGAACTACATAACGGACCAATTCAGAACTAAACACACATGCTCTCATTCCTACTCCAAAACAACACAATACTTTCTCACACTCCTCATCAAACTCCAACATTTGTATAACCATTTTAACTCCAGGCACACCATAAGTGGGGATATCCACCCTAACCCAGGCCCAAATCCATCCTGTCCAACACAAACTGCTCTAACACAAATGTCAGAATATAACAGCCCCACTTTCTTCATCCCTGGGCAAATCAAAAACAGCAGCAAAACCAACCATCTTTTAATGCTAAATATTAATATTAGAAGTATCAAAAATAAAATAACTCTAGGCCACAATAGCACACTACTCCCCAGACATAATTGCTTTAACAGAAACCTGGCTAAATAAAAACATAGCTAACTCTGAAGTTCTCCCTACCGGCTACAATATCATTAGACAAGATAGACCACTTTGTAAAGGGGGTGGAACTGCCTTACTGTACAAGTCCAACTTAACTGTCCATCAATTACCAAACTCCTACCCCTCCCCCAGTAATTGGGACATACTTATCTCACAACTTCAACTTCACCCTAAAAAGGTCATCACCATAATTGTGATCTATATTCCACCTGGTAATACACCTGCTAGCATTGAAGACTTTTTATCCTGGTGTTCTTCCACATACTCACAAGAAACTCTTATTCTGGGGGACTTCAACCTAGATTGGTTCACCTGTATATCAGAACCACCAAGTAATCTAATAAATCTCCATGGCTACCAGCAGCTAGTCCAAATTCCAACTTGATGTGATAAAAAATCTAAAATGGAATCCATCCTTGACTGGGTCCTAACTAACAACCCCACATTGTACCCTCACACAGGCAGTCTCCCAGACACCTTAAGTGACCACAACATAATATACTTTATACGGAGTAGAACAAGCATATGCAAACCCACTAACTATATATACACTAGAAACACAAAAAAAATTATTTCCTGAGGTCCTCAACACTTTACTCTGTAACTGTGACTGGATCCCCCATAAAAACCCTCCCAGTTGACCAGGCTGTAGCATATTTCAACAAAACATTTCTACAACACCTAGACACTGTCGCTCCATTGCAGAAAATCAAGGTTAGAACCTCTACAAACCCCTGGCTCAGTAAAGAAACCAAACAAATCCTCAAGTCCAGAGACACTGCCTGGCTTTACTATCAAAAAACAAAAAAACACAAAGCCTAACTTAGTACCAAGAACTGCGCAACAGTGCAAAAAAATGCATTAGGCTGGACAAATAATCCTACTACACAACATTACAAACTAAATACCAACACAACCTGCAAAAATTTTGGAAAAATGTAAACCAGCTACTAAAATCCAAAGGCTACCCCCAAACCAACCACCCCTGACACTAAAGTTCCCATCGAAACACAATTCAACTCCCACTTTGTGAACTCAATTCTATCCTTAGTATCACAGGACAGTTCCTTCCTCACTATCCCCCCCAACACAAATAACACTAATACAAGCTTTACCCTCAAAACAGTTTCCACCACTTCAATCAAAAGCATGCTCTCCAACTAAAAACCTCATCAACAGCAGCAGACCTACTCCACAGCTATTTCTTGAAACTCACAGAAGATGCTATTGCTATCCCAGTCTCCACTCTTATAAATAGATCAATTGTTGAAAACTATGTACCCAAACTCTGGAAAATATCCTATGTTACACCCATACATAAAGGCGGGACCTCCACTGAACTTAATAACTACAGACCCATTGCTTTACTCTCCCCCCTGGCCAAAATCCTAGAAAAATGCATCCATAACCAGATGCTAAACTATCTCCTAGACAGCAACATCCTGTCACCTACTCAGCATGGTTTCAGACTTGCCCATAGTAACACTACAGCCCTCCTCTGCTTCACAGACACAGTAAACCGTCTCAAAAATGAAGGCCTACAAGTGTCAACTCTTTTTTTGGATATGTCCAAAGCATTTGACACAGTCTCACACCAAATCCTGCTAAACAAACCAAACCAATATCATCTATCAAATTCCACTCTTACCTGGTTCCAAAGCTACTTAACTGACAGGTACCAAGCTGTGAAATGGGAAAATTCTCTCCTCAGCTGCCCATAACTATAGGAGTCCCACAGGATTCTATCTTAGGACCAGTACTATTCACAGCCTTCACAAATGACCTCCATACCTCCACACAGCATGCATCTATAATTCAGTATGCAGATGACACTACCTTAATCTGTGCTGCACAAAACATTCCCACCCTCCTGCAAACAACTCAACTAGCATTCTCTGATGTTGAAAACTACCTTACCAAAGCCCAACTTATCCTCAATCTAAAGAAAACTCAGCTTATGATTATAACCAGTTCTAACAAAAACAGTAACAGTCAATTCACTATCTACTCCACAAATGCAACTCCAATTGCTCCAGTGGCACAGGCTAAGCTATTGGGAATAACCATAGACTCCCACCTAAAATTTGATAGTCATTTCAACTTAACTATTAAAAAAGTACATGCCAAACTGGGGTCACTCTACCGTATCAAACCATTTCTTACCAACAACACAAGATCAGCCATTGCTCGCTCCCAACCTCTATACACCCTACTCTATGCATCTCCCATTCTGACTAATCTCAACAAAACTGAACTAAGCAAAATGGAAGCCTGCTATAACAGGATTGCCCAATTTACTGCAAATTGCTCATACAGAACTCATCACTGTACTGTTTGACACAGCTCTACTGGCTTGAACTACCCAACCTCCTAACCTACAATCAGCTCTGCCTCTGTCATTCTATCTATTACCTCCCCAATAAGTGTCCTGCCCTCAAAAACCTAGTACAACATCACTCATTGAAAAGGCCTCTTAGATCATCAAGCAAACTACTACAAGAAGTCACCAACAGCTACAATAGCTTTGGAGATGCACTATATAGTAGTTCAGTGGCTAAAAAATGGAACTCTGTCCCTACTAGCATTCAAAACACATAATCCAAAGCCTCCTTTAAAGACCTCATCAGGCAACATCTGAAGCAAAGTTGGCAGTGCCATGATTGCTCCCCAGGCTAGTGAAAGCAGATAACATATATATACTAAATCTAGAGCACTTGATAATAGTTTTCAGTCTAACTCACAAACACTGGCTAATCAACAATGTATGTACTGTACCTGTGTACTATGTATGTATTCTACCTACCTATGTTCCAAATTTCAGCTGTACACCACAAATCTATTAATTACCTTTATTTTTAAAATTAATATTTTTTTGTTAGTTCTCTCCACTGTAACTGTTTATGTGTCGCATACCACTGTAAAAACATGTCTCTTGTAATTTGTGTGTATACTGATCATGTCTAAATAACTAAATGTGTCTGAAATTTTTCTTTGTGGAGCTCTTCTCTCCGGGCCTGTGCTGAAAAAGGGCCTTTCGGCTCAGTCAGACACCCCCGTTTAACAACTGTAAAATAAATAAATAAATGAACCATGTAAAACCTTTTCTGATCACAGCCACTACATGATGGTCAAACATGACCATTGTTCTTGAGTTGTGTACCCAGGTCTCTGAGCATAGGTTGTGTGCTTAGGGGTTTGCAGCTGATGTGGTAATCAGTAGGGGCTGTATTTATGATGAATGGTATGATAATACACTGTTTTGCATTTAACTTTAGGCCATGAGTTTTGTACCAGTCATTTGTTGTTGTGAGACCATCTTGAAGTATGTTAAGATCATTTGGGGCGTCAGTGACAACACCGAATTACAGTTGTCCACAAACTCGGCCAGCCACAGGCCTTTTGTCTTTTCCTGGACCTCTGACAAGTAGATATCCAACAATATGGGTCCCAGGACAGATCCTGGACACCAGTAGTGACAAGCCTGCTATCGGACGTAGTGGCACCTATTTTCACCTTTTGGATCCCTCCGTCTGGTAGTGAGAAGTACCTGCAGACCTTGGATTTGCACAGACAGCTCAGGTACTATTTGGATAAAACTAGGACTATCTGTAAGTCTGAGATTTTTGTTTCCTTTCATTCCAGGTCTTTGGGTTTGGCTGTTTCTCCTCCAGGACATCTGAGGCCGTTGATTACACACCATCTCCTCCAGGATTCCTGAGGCCGTTGATTACAAACCATCTCCTCCAGGACATCTGAGGCTGTTGATTTTTGTTATTCTTTTCATGGCAAATCCCTGTCTGCTTTTGTTAGAGCTCATTTGGCTAATAGTCACATCACACAGTAGGATTCGTCACCCTTCAGTAAGGACTTTACAGTAAGTGATAAAGAGCTGGATTGTGGCAGTCGGAACTACCTTTAACTGTGGGCAAAAGGGGCCATAGCTGGTAGAACTTTGCCAGTCTTTCCCAAATCTCAAAGTTTGTGTGTCAGCTACTTTAGCAGAGACACTAAACACAGGTTGTACAGAGAGGTTGATGGATATTTTGACTTGGGCACTCTGCTGAGATGTTAACCATATAGCTGTGCCAGTGGGGAGTCTTATTGGTGATATGGAGAGAGAGGGAGAAACCAGCCCCAGACTGACTGTGATCTCTGTGTGCTCTGAAGGGTAATTGTACTTTACTGTGTGTGTGTATTTGTGATACTCCTATTGTGTACGACCCTCACTGGTAGTAGTAGTGAGGACTGAGGCTCCTTGATTACTGGGCCAGTGCAGGGACATCACACATACCGTACGTACTGGTGGATACAGCTGGCATATCACATCATGTACCATTCTTGAGCCTGTCTCAGTCTGCCAATGACATACAGGATTATTTCACAGATTGAAATTCTCCAGGTGCAACTAATACTAGGTAAGACTGCAATCCAAATTTTAGCTTGCTACAGATCCCCCACCATGCCCCAAGATTCTCACTACACCTTTCTAAACATATTGGAAAATATTAAGATACAACCAAACACCCTAATACTGGGTGATTTCAACTACCCTGCCATTAACTGGGAAAAATACTTGTGTACCAACACCTTTGCTCAACGGTTCTTGGAATTCATAAATTCCAACGCCCTGGATCAACTAATCCATAGTCCCAACAGGGGCTCCAATATCCTAGACCTGGAAATTACCAACATGGGAAATCGATGCTCCACACCTATGGTCACCCCCTCGTTGGTCAGGCTAGACCATAAGCTAATCACCCTTAACATCTACATCCCACCCCCACTCCCCAATAAGGAAACCTCCATAAAAAAACTTTCCCAAAGCCAACTTCATGCTACTCAAGTCAGAAGTGACAAACTTCATGACACCTATGCAGACGGGAACTGAAGGTTTGACTGCTGAGTCCTACACTAAGGCACTGTATGAGCACATCCACTCATGCATGAATCGTGCAATCCCAAATAGAACCAAGATGCTCGCCTCCAAAAAAGGAAGCCAATCTGGTGGTCCCCTGCCATAAGCAAACTTTACAACAAAAGGAAGAAACTGTTGCAGAAAGGAGGAAAATCCCATGATGCAAAAAATTCTTTTACCAGCCTCAGTAAGAAGCTGAGATCCCTTGTAAAATCCACCAAAGCTAGTTACAAAAATAAAATTGCCAAAGATTGCAAAGACAACCACAAGGCATTCTATAACAATGTCAAGAATCTAAATGGCAATGCTCAGATCTTCTCTGAGCTACAACAGAATGGCATTAAATATACTGATCCCAAGTATATTGCCAATATCCTGGCAGATCGATTCAGTGCCAACTTCACCCCCCTCTCACCCCCCTAAATGGCCCATTTCAATACCGGAAGATTGCCAAACTCCGGTAATAATGTTTGGTTGGCCATCCACTCATCAAGGCTGTGCTTGAAGAGGATCAGCAAAGTACTTTATTTGATATGTATGGGGAGTGTATTCCAGAGGCAGGTCAGCCTGTGGGACACAAATCTGTCTCTCCAGGAGGGTTTGTTAATGTAACATATTAGATATTAGACTTTTGAGTGTGTACTACGTGAGGAGTTAGACTTATGGATGTGGAGCATCTATACTAGAGCAGGGTCTGAGACTGTCTTATAGGTGAGACACAGGTCACCTCTGAGCAATCTGTATGATACAGAGTAGAGTGAGGCTGATTTGAGTCTGTCCACATAGGACAGGTGTTGGAGAACATGGATTTTGTTTGTGAGGTATTTCTGTGTCCTTTCCAGTTGGTGCAAGTGTTTGGAGAGATACATACCAAACAGGCCATTGTACTCAATTATTGGCCTAATGAGGGAGGTGTACAGAGAAGTAATAACCTCCTTTCTTCTGGATGCAATCCCCTTACTTATGACATAAACCATGTAAAACCTTTTCTGACCACAGCAACTACATGATGGTCAAACATGACTATTGTTCTTGACTTGTGTACCCAGGTCTCTGAGCACAGGTTGTGTGCTTAGGGGTTTGCCGCTGATGTGGTAATCAATACGGGCTGTATTTATGATGAATGGTATGATAATACACTGTTTTGCATTTAACTTTAGGCCATGAGTTTTTCACCAGTCATTTGTTATTGTGAGACCATCTTGAAGTATGTTAAGATCATCTGGGTAGTCAATGACAGCACTGAATTACAATTGTCCACAAACTTGGTCAGCCACAGGCCTTTTGTCATTTCCAGGACCTCTGACAAGTAGATATCTGACATTATTGGTCCCAGGACAGATCCCTCTTGGACACCAGTAGTGACAGGTCTGCTATCGGAGGTAGTGGCACCTATTTTGACCTTGTGGATCCCTCTGTTTGGTAGTGAGAAGTACCTGCAGACCTTGGATTTGCACAGACAGCTCAGGTACTATTTGGATAAAACTAGGACTATCTGTAAGTCTGATGAGCTTTTTGTTTCCTTTCATTCCAGGTCTTTGGGTTTGGCTGTTTCAAAACAAACCATCTCCTCTGGGATATCTGAGGCCATTTATTTTTGTTATTCCTTTTATGGCAATGGCAAATCTCTGTCTGCTTTTGTTAGAGCTCATTACACTAGGGCTGTTGCCTCTTCTGGTGCCTTCTTGAAGGGGTTGGGCACCCAATTCCATCCTTCAAGTTGCTACTTGGTCTTCAGTGCATACCTTTACTAAGCCTTATAAGTTGGATATGGTTTCTAGGGCCAGAGCAGGTTTTGGTGAAACCATTTTATGTGGGTTTTTTGAGGGTTCTTCACAGCCTTCCACCTCCCATTCTGTTGTTGAGATTTTCTACTCTCCCTTCTGTACCAGTACTGTAACAGTGATATATAATGACATAGTACAGTTGTGTAAAATCTTACCATAACAGTAGATGTCCTACTCTTCACTGTGGCAGTATTTGCTCCCTCCCTCCAACCGCCTCTTGTTCTGCATTTTTTTTCCTTCTGGATGCATATGGACTCCTTTGTCCTATGATGCCTGCTTTCTTCTGGAGCAATACAGTTCTAGGTAGTTGCATTTGTAAGTCCCTTTTTTGCCCCATGTTCTCTGTGTGGAGCATAAATGTGACATACAGCACAACCAAGATCTCTTTTTAAGCTTATTTAAACTGGCTAAGCGATGGACTATCCACGACGATACATCCCTTCTGTACTGAATACTGCACCAAAGAAGAGAAGGACATCAATTGTTATGGTAAGATTTTATACAACTGCACTTTCTGTCACTTTGTTCTGTCATCACTACCATCGCATACCTCACAGCTGTCCAGATTTTCCCTGAATGTCCAGATTTTTGCCTCATATTTTTGGTCTGTTTCTCATAATATTTTGATTTTCTTGGAAATAACTGAGGATTGAAGTTATTAAATAATGACACACGTTTGATTTTCAGACTTCATATCAATAACAACTACCCCAAATCACCTACCCCTCTCAAATTCCCTAACCCTAATGGTTTATCTTTCTCCTTCCAACCTATACCCAGAAAAACTATTGAAAAGCTGTTAAAGAAACTTAAACCTACCACTGTTGGAGCTGATCACTTAACTGCTGAATATTTAAAAATTGCAACTGAAGCCATATCCTACCCTGTATCAGTTCTTATCAACAGCTCTATTGCAGAACAGTATGCCCCAAGACTATGGAAAATTGCACACATATCCCCATACACAAGGGTGGTAACTCAACAGAGCTTTCTTATTACAGACCTATTGCCAGTTTATCCCCTCTATCTAAAATACTTGAAAGATGTATTCATGCTCAACTCCTTCACTATCTTATTTCTAATAATCTCCTTACCAGCTCTCAACATGTTGTTTTGCGCCAAACATACCTTTTGGAATTGTGGCCAGAAAGTTCAACCTTGGTCTCATCAGACCATAACACATTTTCCCACATGCTTTTGGGAGACTTGATGTATTGTTTTGCAAATTTTAGCGGGACCTGGATGTTTTTCTGTGTAAGAAAAGCTTCCATTTTGCAACCCTACCCTATACCCCAGACATATGGAGAATATGGGAGATTGTTGTCACATGTAGTACACAACCAGTACTTGTCAGAAATTCCTGCAGCTCCTTCAGTGTTGCTGTAGGTCTCTTGGCAGCCACCCTGACCAGTTTTCATCTTGTCTTTTCATCAGTTTTGGAGGGATGTCCAGTTCTTTGCAACGTCACTGTTGCCCCATATTTTCTCCACTTTTTGATGACTGTCTTCACTGTGTTCCATGGTATATCCAATGCTGTGGAAATTTGTTTGTACCCTTCTCCTGACTGATACCTTTCAACAATGAGATCCCTTTGATGCTTTGTAAGCTCTCTGCAAACCATGGCTTTTGCTGTAGCAGGCAACTGAGTAAATGTCAGGAAAATCCTACTAGGACAGCTGAACTTTATTTGGGGTTAATCAGAGTCTCTTTAATTGATAGCAGGTGTGTACCCAAGAAGACTGAATGCTGTAATTAACTCAAAAGGTACTTCAACAAAGTATTAGTTTAAGGGTGTGCTCACTTATGCAACCAGCTTATTGTACATTTTTTATTTTTTATATTTTTCCCCCTAACAGATTTGTTTGTTTTTCAGTTGAATTATACAGGTTATAGGTCACATTAAAGGTGGGAAAAGTTTTGAAATGATTTATTCTGGTCTCATTTTTTTATATCACAAAAAACAGGCATTTTAACAGGTCTGTGTACATTTTTTATACCCACTGTATAGACTCTGCAATGAGGACAGATTTGTCTCTGCAGTCTTTTTAGACTTGTCTAAGGCCTTTGATACAGTCTCACACCACAGACTGTTAAATGTCCTCTCTAACCTAAACCTACATCCATCTGCTGTTCTGTGGTTCCAAAGTTAAATGAATGACAACAAGCACTAATATGGCAACATAATCTATCTACCCTTCTCCCAGTCTCACCTGGAGTACCACATGGTTCAATTCTTGGCCCACTTCTATTCAGCATTTTCACTAATGCTCTAAACACTGCCAGCCCACTAGCAACCTTAGTCCAGTATGCTGATGATACTACCCTTATTTGCCATGCTCCAACACTTCCACAACTCCAGCAAATCACACAAAAATCCTTCACCCAGGTGGAATCTTGGCTATCAGAATCACAGCTTATACTCAATCCAAACAAAAACAAACTCATGCTCTTTCAACCCTCCAGAGCCTCCTATACTACCACTGTCTTTATCACTGCTTGTAACAACACTATAATTACCCCTGACACACAAACTAAACTGTAAGATATCACCCTTGACATTAACCTAAGATTTGACATTCATGTTTCACTAACTATTAAAAAAATCACAAAAATGGGTTTGGTTTATTGTACAGAAACAAAAAATATCTAACCAACACCTCCAGTATAGCATTAGCCAGAACTCATCTTTTATCAACTCTCCTATATGCTTCTCCAATCATTATTAATCTCAAAAAAACTGACCTAAAGAAACTTGAGCAATGTTACAATAAAATCACCAAATTTGCCTCTGAGTCTCCCAAGCATATACACCTCTGTGACATATTGAAAAAAATGTCTTGGCTAGAACTCCCACAACTTCTTTTGTACAATCAGTTAATTTTGGCTCATAAGATAATGTATCAGGCTGACAAAACCCCTGCACTACAAAACATTCTTCAAACCTATTCAACCAACCGTTCACTTCGATCAACTAATACTTGCTTACTACAGGTAACCAAATCCATAAACACTGCCGGAGACTCCTTATACTCTCACCGTGTTGCAAGGCACTGGAATTTACTTCCATCTCACATTAGAACCACCACTAATTGCACTGAGTTCAAACATCTGTTCAAAAACTTTCTTACTGATTCTTGGCTTTGTACATGTACTACTCCTGGCTAGTACAGGTAAAAGCCTTCTCAAGCATACAATTATCAGTAGTATGTTCCATTACATTATCAGCATATCATTTCTAGTACCTTAACTATTTTGCAGATTTTTTTGTTAGATTATAATCCTTCTCTTTTTGTTCTTGTTACTAATGTATATTATATTATACTGTACATATGTAATAACTATAAAATCTCTTACTGTTATGTATTTCTAATGTGGAGCTTTTCTCCCCCAGACCTCCACTGAAAATAAGTTCTTAGACCCAGTTGGACTTTCCAGGTTAACAAATGTAAAATAAATAAATAAATATATTACATTATATAAAACACAGGAAACCTCACTCGGCCTGGACACAGAAAAGATTGACAGCTTGATAGCTCTTTCTCAGTTCTGTGGGTGGTGGTGCATGGCGGTTCTTAGTTGGTGGAGTGATCTGTCTGGTTAATTCCGATAACAAATGAGACTCTGCCATGCTAACTAGTTATGTGGCCCCATGCGGTCGTCTCCAACTTCTTAGAGGGACAAGTGGCTTTCAGCCACACAAGATTGAGCAATAACAGGTCTGTGATGCCCTTAGATGCCTGGGGCTGTATGCATGCTACACTGAATGGATCAACGAGTGTCTTCCCTTGGCTGACAGAGCCAGGTAATCCACTGAACCCCATTCATAAAAGGGAGTGGAGATTGCAATTATTCCCCACAAATGACGATTTCCCAGTAAGTGCAGGTCATAAGCTCATGTTGATTAAGTCCCTGCCCTTTGTACAGACCACCCACTGCTACTATCAATTGGATGGTTTAGTGAGGTCCTCGGATGGGTGCTATCTTACTCCTATACCTGAACTCTATTGTACTGAAACTCACTAAAATTAAATTTACTTTTGTTCCACATATTAGGTTGATGTTATCTCTGGTGAAATACATTTTTCTTCATTGTGTAACTGCTATTTGTTTTCTCATGTAATGATCTTTCAAATTTGTCAACCTCTTTAATGTTTCTATTTCTATTTATTTTTACTGGAGCTTTTTTCCGCAGGCCTCCGCTGAAAAAGGACCTGTGTCGAGTCGGAATTTCCTGGTAAACAAATGTAAAATAAATAAAAAATAATAAATAAATATATATGGGTCTACTTTCGTTCATCGAAAGTACACCTGCTTGAATCCTAAATAAGCAAATTCACATCAGTGAAAGTGCAGTTTAACGAAAACGCACTTTCGCCAAATCCAAATAAATGAAATTAAAAAACTAAAATAAAAACTAAAAACAACACCCTCCATGTGGCGGGCTGTGCCCACCCCTGCTAATTATATATACTAACTCCAAGATCTGACTATAGTTGAGAGAATGGTACACTTCCTTATTCTCACTGTAGCGCGACATATATCTAAAAGCCCCAACTGCCCTCATTTTTACATTCCCGTTACATCTGCAAAAGACCAACAAAAATAACCTCATCTCTACTTCCAAAGCATCCTGGAACGGCGAAAAGAAATTCAATAATTTGAATTTTGCGAAAGTGCGTTTTTGTTAAACTGCCCTTTCACTGATGTGAGTTCATTTTCTTAGCATTCGAACAGATGCACATTTGATGAATGAAAGTAGACCCATATCTATATAGATATACAAATATACACGCACACACACGTGCGTGTGTGTATGTGTGTATATATATATATATATATATATATATATATATATATATATATATATATATATATATATATATATATATATATATATATATATACCACACACCCTGGCTAAGAAACAACACCAAAGACCTATTAAAAGAAAGGGACAAGGCATGGGAACACTGGCTAACTAACAAAAGCAATGACAACCTTCTACTTTTCAAACAACTTAGGAATAAAGCCAAATCCCAGATAAAAGCTGACAAAAAAGCCTACTACATCACTGCACAGCAAAGAAACAAAAACAACCCCCAAAAATTCTGTGTCACTATAAACAAACTCCTGCAACCTGGTAGTACTTCCAGCCCCAATCCTACCACACCCCCATCAAATGATAACATTGCAACACAATTCAATTCCTTTTTCATAAACACAATTCACTCACTTATTGACTATGACCAAAACATCACTACTACAATCCCTGTAGCCAACAGTGAGGGTGTAAACTCCTTCTCCTTTAACCCCATCCCAACCCACACCATAAAAAAACTACTCAGTAAGCTCAAGCCCACCAGCCTATTTGCTGACAACCTCCCATCAGAATTCCTCAAAGCTGCCTCCGAAGTCATAGCCTACCCCATTTCTATCCTCATCAACAGCTGTATCTCTGAGAACTATGTCCCACTCATCTGGAAAGTCTCCTACATCACCCCACTGCATAAAGGTGGCAACTCTACCAAGCTTACTAATCACAGGCCCATTGCCATTCTTTCACCTCTCCAAAATGCTAGAAAAATGTATTCACTCCCAGCTTCTAAACTACCTTCTCTTCAATAACCTTCTATCAAACACACAACATGGTCTTTGCCCCCACCACAGCACCACAACTGCCCTTCTCAGTTTTGCTAACATAATAAATGAACACAGAAGTCAGAATAAATATGTCTCGTCCATCTTTCTAGATCTCTCAAATGCATTTGACACAGTTTCACACCAAAAACTGCTGTCAGAACTCGCCACATTACATCTCAGTCATTCTTCCCTAGCTTGGTTCCACAGCTATCTAACCGAATGCCAGCAGGCTGTTAGATGGCAAAAGGAGCTATCATCTTTGCTCCCTGTTAACATAGGAGTTCCACAAGGCTCCATATTAGGCCCCATACTTTTTACCATCTTCACAAATCAACTCCATAAATCCACATCTCTTGCCTCTGTCATCCAATATGCAGATGACTCTACCCTGATATGCTCCTCCGCCTCTCTGACACAACTACAGGCTATAACACAACAATCCTTCCTAGAAGTAGAATCCTGGCTAACTAACACTAACCTCATACTGAACCCAAACAAGACCAAATTCATGCTCTTTCTCCCCACCAAAACACCCAATCCCTCAGCCACTTTTCAAATCCACTCCTCCAACAACACAATCATAAACACCAGCTCACATACCAAATTACTAGGTGTCATAATTGATAGCAAATTAAAATTCAACCTACACCTCTCTCAAACCATTAAAAAAACACACATCAAACTAGGCTCTCTTTACCAAATTAATCCTTTCCTAACTAGCCATTCTAGACTAAGCATCGCCAGGATTGATGTCTTATCTACTGTTTCTATGCTTCTCCCATCTTTACAAACCTTAACAAAAGTGACCTTACCAAACTTGAATCAGCCTACAATAAAATAACCAAGTTTGCCACTAGCTCCCCATATATGTCCCACCGTTGCTCTGCCCTATAACAAATAAATTGGCTAGAATTCCCACAACAACTAACCTATACCATACTTATCTTTACTCATCAACTAATATACCAGCCAAACAGAACCCCAGCCCTACAACAATTACTCCAGCCATATGCCAACACTCAGCAACTCCGATCCTCACACAAAACACTCCTCCAAGTATCCAAAAGCAACAACAAAGCCAGGGATGTCCTCTACTCCCACCACATTTCTAAACTTTGGAACTCAATCCCTCAACACATCCTAAATGCTACCAACCTACACCAATTCAAAACTCTGCTCAAAGACCACCTCATTAACAACTGGCTCTGCTCCTGCACCAACCCAGGCTAATACCACATAAGCCCACATCAAATTTCATCCCCTAAATTTTATAGTCTCCATGTGTACCCCACTCCAACTTGTTAACACCACCTATCAGCTACCTATGATAAGAGTATAATTTGATAATTTCATTTTTTTTGTAAGGGTATACATATGTACACGTATTAAGGTATACTCAAATGATCAACTAAAGATGGAACCCTGCCCTCAAAAAAAAAAAAAAAATATATATATATATATATATATATATATATATATATATATATATATATATGACTTTACCATATTGTAATAACTTTCTCCTTTTCACTAAAGTGCCTATTGTATATTGTATTTTCTTTATTGTCTCTAGATATTTCTGTTAAATTCTATGTAAAACCGACACTGTACCCATCAATATTCTTATTTTATTGGAGCTTTTCTCCCCGGGCCTCTGCTGAAAATGGGCTCACACCCAGATGGACTATCCTGGTCAACAAATGTAAAAT
This sequence comes from Protopterus annectens, assembly GCF_019279795.1. Classification (NCBI taxonomy): domain Eukaryota; kingdom Metazoa; phylum Chordata; order Ceratodontiformes; family Protopteridae; genus Protopterus; species Protopterus annectens. Next base: position 956,093,033 of record NC_056726.1, read on the forward strand.
AAAAATAAATAAATATATATATATATATATATATATATATATATATATATATATATATATATATATATATATATATAGTTAAGGTATGATTTTTTTGAATTTAGGCATATCCCCAAACATTAACAGAGGGACACTTTAAAAAATAAAGTTATGCATTGCAGGCTAAATTGCAGCTCATAAAAAAGCCATAAACTGGACAGCCAATAATGTCCTATGATGTAACACATAAAAGAAACTATGTAAGGTGGGATGAAATAATGAGTTCTAAGTATCTACACAGTCACTGTGACTGAAAGAGAATGGTATACTGAATCTTTTCTTTATATACATCATATAAAGACAGTCTTTATTGTACCAAAATGAAAGTATTGCTTTATAAGTGAAATTTATGAGCAACAATGCACAAGATATCTGTTCTAAAAAGAATCATTTAATGAAACATGAATATTCACAGATAGCTTTGTGTGTATGTGTATATATATATATATATATATATATATATATATATATATATATATATATATATATATATATATATATATATATATATATATATATATATATATATATAGCATTATGTAAATACTGTCCTGGATTAAAAGTTTAGTCTGCAATGTTACAGAACCAATGAGCACAGCTGCTACATAGATTCAGATGTGGACTCAAGACCTGCCTGGTTTGGGAACTAATAGGCTGACTTTGGCAGCAATATAAAGTCATTCTGGGCCTACCTAAGCCTTTCTTTAGTTATACACTCTCAATCATCACTTTTTCACAGCCTTCTCAAATTTTGTCTACAGAGCTGTATACTTCTTATCAGCAACAATACTCAAAATACAGGAAAAATATAAATGTATTTGCATACTGTGATGCTGGATATAGTCTATAGACTTCAGTATAATTTAAAACAAATTCTTAACGTGTTTTCATATACTTTAGGAAAGAAACTCTTACAGTTTCAGGTTTGTAAGTGACACAACAGTTAAGTTCTGACTGTTACTGCATGAAGGTCTGATGTAAGCATTGTGAGGTGTCACATAGTGATGACACAGAGAAGAAGCTGCATCACCTTCATTGTGACTCAGAAAAAAGGTCTAGAATTATAAGAAGAACTGTTTGGAAAGATAAACACACAATATCAAACGCGATCGTAGAAAACACTTCATTTCATAGCAGAAGAAATTCTTTGAAAGATAAACAACTTTATTTTGCATTTGTTACTGATTTTTTATTGAATATTTTGAAGGGCAGTTCTTAAGGTAAGGATAAAATATATTAGGCAGTCCTAAGGAATATTACTGCTTTTGTGTTTCTTCAAATTTCCCTATGAGACATAACAGCTCTTTTTCAAGAACATTACAGGGGTGTTTTGTGCACCATTATTTCTGTTACAGCTGTAAAATACTGAGTTTTATTCTGTTTAGTGTTTAAAATCATTTACATGTAAGACGACAAAATTCTTTACTAACTTTCTTAAGAAAGCAACTGTTTCTTTTCCTGACACATCTTGTTTCTTTCTGTATTTTTCACACTTAACCATGATTTATGCCTTACTGCCTGCAACTTTTATATTGTCCTTTTTTCATTTTAGATTTATTGCATCTAGATCTGTGTCGTTTTTGGTTCTCTAAGCACTTAATTAGCATACTGTTATTTTTTAAAGAATTTCTTACTATTTTTTCCTATCTCATAAACATCTGCACTACATCAACTCCTATGTGCTTTATTACATGACTGTTATATGTTATTAAATGTTGTGTTTCTTGCCACATCTAAAGCACTTACAATTGTCCCAGTCTCTGTCTAATTCCATATCACATAAGATTCTGGTTTCTCCCCCCTGATGACCAAGGTGAAGTGCTCATTCAGTACTTCTATTTGATTTACAGATTCCTACCAACCTGTTACATGATTATGTTTGCTTTTGTCCCTTCCCCCTCTGTCATGGACCTAAGCAAGCGTTGTCACTCCCAGTTTTCAGTCCCATCCATCATTCTCTCTTCCATTCTTTGACATTCTTAGACAGATCCATTTCCTTGTCTGCGCAAGCTAGACATTTATTAATTATTGGAAAAATACACTTTATTATTGCCTTCAGATTGGTTAACACACTAAATCTAGCTTTGGTACTTTCAAGTGACAGATACCCAGTAAATATTTGCCAGAAAGATTTGTCCTCTTGCCAGTTAGAATCACTGTGTCCTGCCTGTCAGTCAAACCCATGTAAGTGAGGCAGATTTTTCATACAAAGTGCACATCTGTGCTGCTGTTACTAAGAAAATCAAACATTAATTTGGGACCCACACAGTAGGTTGTCTTAAATGTAAAATAACTGATTTATAAAAGGTTTACAAATTATTTGTATCAGTGGTCTCACCTTCGATAGGTGGACAGCGGTCTCACCTTCGATAACCACATCGCCACAACAGTCAGGAAATCCTTCTGTGTGGTACACCTCATCACTAAGGGATTTTCATCCAGAAAAAAGGAGGTCATTGTCCCACTGTACTCATCCCTCATTAGACCCATTATAGAATACAATGCCCCGTTTGGTATGTACCTCTCAATACATCTGCAACAACTGGAAAGGCCGCAGAAATACCTCACTAAAAGAATCACAGGCCTAAAGCAGATGCCCTACGCTGATCGCCTTAAAAAACTCCAGCTATACTCTGTCACATATCATCTACTCAGAGGCGATCTCTGCTTAACTTACAAGGCCATGTCAAAGCCAGAGCTGTTGGACATGCTACACTTAAAAGAAATCCCCATCCCTCAGAGCCACACGCTCCAGGGATCTAAACCTTGTCATCACAATAAACAAAACATGCTGGAGGGTAGGTTCTTGATCCAGAGACTCCCCAGACTGCCCGTACATGTCAAGCAGAGCACCTCTTTGGCCCTCTTCAAAAGAAACCTTACGATTGGATGGGAGAAAGGAAATTCACCCCGCGGATCACGTCAGTCACCCTACTAAACAGGGGTCCAGGGAAGTAAATAGTGTGGGAAGAAATAGCCAGGGAATTGTTATGGCTAGGCATGTATAGGCCCTAGGGCTGATAGCCTAGTACCAACCTATGAACCTATTATCATTATTCATTATTCTACATACACAGTCTTTCATAAGCAAAGAGACGGCTTCAGTGACACACTTAAAAAGGATAAAAAGGTCACCTTACAATGTTCAAATACTCTTTTCAGGTACTTAAATCATTTTTTTTTATTTGTAGGTTTGCTTATTATTTACTAGGTGATTTAGAATCTGAATATCAATTCTAAAATTACGCTAGTGTTATATAAGATACAATACTTTGAAAGAAAAATTTAGGATATCTGAGGTTTTCAAGTGTCAGATTTTTTGCAGAAACAATAGTTTGAGAGAAAAACACACATTATTCTGGATTTACTTTATTAGTTACAGAATATTTTGAAGAGGCATGTCTTAAGGTGAGGATAAAATATATCATGCAGATTTTTTGGATTTTATTGCTGTTGTGTCTCTACCAATGTCCCTAAATGACATTATAGCTCTTTTTACAAGAATATTATTGGGATATTTTGTAGACTATTATTTCTATTTCAGCTGTAACATATTAAGCTCCATTTATACTATTTGGCATCATTTATATGTTAGATGAAGTTTCTCACTTCACTTTACTGCCTCTCTTCTCAATTCACGGTTTCCTTTTCTAACATTCACCTCAATTCTTGCTGCATTCTTCACACTTAACCTTGATTTATACCTTGCTGCATGCACCTTTTGTGTTATTCTTTTTCTGTTCTAGATTTACTCCATCTAGATGTGTGCCGTACTTCTTTCTCTAACCAATTACATTCTGTTATTATTTTCTTAAAGATTTCTTGCTAGGTGTTTCCTGACACATAAATGCCTGTGTCACATCACCTTCTACCTGCTTTATTACAAGTTGGTTGTATGTTGCTAAACTTTGTGTTTCTTACAATCTGTGCTTGTTTCAAGTCATACCTGTCCCCCTGGTTTCTTCTCTCTTAAGGCCTAGATGAAATTCTCACTCAGTACTTCTACAGTCTGTTACGTGACTAGGTTTTCGCTCTTTTCTCCCTCTTTAATGGACCTAAGTAAGCCTTGTCTCGTCAAGTCGTCAGTCCCATTGGTCATTCCTTTTCCATTCTTTGATATTCTAAGTCAGATCCATTTCCTTGGATGTACAGGTGTACAGGATATTTTTTTTTACTATGTTAGAAAAATACACTTTATTATCAGCTTCTAACTCGAGCTTTGTTCTACTATATCAAAGAAGCCCAGTTAATATTTGCAGAAAGATTTGTTTTCTTCTAATTTAGAATCATTATGCACTGCCTGTCAGTCAGGCACCGATAACTGATCCAATGTATTCATACACTGTACATATATGTCCTGCTTTAAACTCATTGCAGCCTAGTGAGCCTCCAGGCATTTCTGCAGTTACCTCCAACTGCACTTCTAGGTGACAAATATTACTTGTTCATATTTGCATTAATAATTACAAAACCATGCTACATACAAGGTATAAGAATATTTCATCTTGAAGCATACATGATAGCAAACACAATTGTATTGATATCTGACCTCTGTCAATGAGTATTTGCTAGACCTGTAAGGTGATAACTTCATTTTTTAAAGGCTCAAGGTACACCCATTGGGAGTTAAAGGTAGACACTCAAAAGCTGTACTGGATGGAATGAGTTAACTAAGGATGCTTTTTTAAGTGGTAAAACAACTGATTTAGAACTATGTCCAAACATTAGCATAATTCATTAGAGTACACCGTCTGTCTCTCATTAACATAGAGAAGGCCTGAGAAGCACACTCACAAAGGCAAAGGTGACCTTATAATGTTGAAATAAATTTCTGGAGTACTTAAATCATTTTTTGTAGGTTTGCTTATTTATTTACTGGTGCTTTGCAAAGCTAAGTAGTGAAAATAGTGCAAATGATTTTTTTCAGTCATAAGCAAAGTAATTGTATGTAATACCAGAAAAATGCAAATGATAAAAAAACAGTAAAAAGAATAAGATTAACAGGCATTATTTTATCAGGCATGAATAATATTCACACAGCAGTTGAGACCAACAGGCAAATTCTATAGTAAGAAATCCAGCATGTAAGATAAGATACTTGTCCAGCACCTCACATCTCCATAGATCAAGTGTTACAGGCCCTATCTAAGGCAAAGAACGCAGCTTACATTGGACTTGATAGTATCCCAGCATGTATTCTGCACCATCTCCAGCAAGAACTGGTTTCACCATTGAGCACCCTATTCAACCACAGCCTAAGTACAGGCTTCATTCCAGCTGAGTGGAGAACTCCCATTGTCATCCCCCTGCACAAAGGTGGTGCCACTACTGACCCTCCAAACTATCACCCAATTAGCTTGACAAGTCTGGTCTGTAAAGCCATGGGGCATAGTATTATGGATCTCATAAACAAGGACACAGGCAACCTCCAAGCACTTGACCCCACCATTTCGGATTTGTCAAGGGCAGATCTTGCCTGCTGAACCTGGTTGACTTCTTTCAGACTGTAACCAACGTAGCAAAGCAATTCACTGGGTCCACACCATAAGATCCATACCTCCACAGGAATAACAGGACCAAAATTCTTACGAACACACTTTATTCCAAACACAAAGAAAGTTAAGCACTTTCGTCTCCCTCACCAAAACAGATACTTCTTCAGAACTAAGTTATTATTCCCATAAGCACCTCTTATATAATAGGTGTCATTTACATTCTAGTTAGTTTATTAGACAATTTATAAATTAAAAATTCTGTAATTAAAGTGATCCACACTGCTCCATAAACTGACAACTTAAAACATTTGTACGCAATATCAACGGGTAATGTGAATAATTCACTGTATAAACACTCCTTACAGTGTCAGAACTTCACTAGGTTTAAATTTGGGATCTTAGAACAAGTTCCATTAAATGCCCGAGGTGGGTGGTAAGAGCTCCAGTTGGAGTTAAGAGAACTTTTTTGGATAATAAAATTAAACTCTAACATACCACCAGGTATTAATGAGAACATGCCTTTGGCTTCAGTGTTAAACAAGAGAGCTCTGGATGTAACATAGTATTTTTCTTAAAGCTTCAACATTTTATATTTTTAACATAAATGTTAATGTAATGTGATATAAATGTAAATGCCCACAGAGGTTCCTCACTAAAAGAATACAGGGCATAAGTAATATGTCCTATGCAGACCACCTCAAGGCCCTATCCTTGTATTCTGTCTCCTACAGGCATTTGAGGGGGCTCTATGTCTGGCACACAGGGCATTGTCAAACCCCACTCTGATGGACCTCCTGCATATCCATAAAACAGCAGCACCAGAATTACCCATTCTAAAGACCTAAACCTTGCCTGTGATATAAATAGGACGTGCTGGAGAGAGAGGTATGTATCCCAGCGACTACCCCATCTAGGGAACAGGCTTCCCATCTATGTGAAGCAGAGTTCCTCCTTTACCCAATTCAAGTGCAACTTGGGCAACTGTTTTCATGAGGATAGCTTATATTAGTATGGTAAGATTTTTACTTTTTTGGATGTAGCTGTGAATTCTTTATGCAATGAAACATAATAATTAAAAAATGGAATTTCAGAATTGTAAAATAAATTGTTTCAAAGCTACCTTATCAAGTGGACTTGCTGAGATGTTTTATTAAGTTTATTGTGCCATTAATTAAGGACTGGGGTTTTGAGCACGCAGTCAACACTAGTGGAAGATGCTAAATGAAGCAGTGATACTAAATGATGAAGTATTTTACAGTATGTGGCAGTGAGAAATTTTCTTGCTCTTTCTCTCTCTTTTTTTTTGCAAAAATTGTGTTGTCACACTGTTATTATTATGTTTCAGATTCCATTCTTACTGTTCACTGACTGAAATGTCATTTTGATAAGGCCGAAGCCACATTTGTCATGTAGGAAGAAATATTTTAAAAATGTAGCAGTTTGACTAATTGTTGGTGTATTCCTTTATTCATTAAATCAGATGCCTTATCTTAAACAAGTAAATTTAATGAGGAAGCAGTTATAGGAACATCATTGTTAGGAGGGACCCTTTTGTTTTTATGTCTCTTGTTATATATTGCTATTCTGTGACAGATATGGAATCATTCACTGAAATATCAAATTGTTATTTCTACTACAACTCTAGCTTGGAAAATTCTTTACAAAGAAGCAATAGAAATCATCCTGTTGCAGAAAGATTTGCCACTGCAATGGAAACTGAACTGAAGAAGAGCTCTAGGATTCCTAGAAGAGTGCAGAATAATTCTAAACTTACAGAAAAGTCTGTAACTTTTGGTAAGAAATGCTTAATCTTTAGATCTGTGAATGAACTCTGATAATCCTTTTCATAAAACAGATTTATAAATTAAATAAAAGTAGTCCTAGAATTTTGTTTAATTACTTTTATAGTAAGGAACACTTTCATTTTTTTATGAAATGAAAGTTATACATAAAAGACAATGCTGTATTTAAGCCACTTAAGACATTTTGCAATCAAAATTAACACAGTGGTTCTTCATAAAGTGGTGGCTTTTATACCCTCATCTACACTCCATTTTATTGGTAGGCAAGTTATTATGTGATTTTATCACTGAAATGTTAAATGTCAGTTTATGAAAACTTGGTCCTATTCACATCTTTCCCATTATTATTATAATAACACCATCATCCTGTCTGAAACATTTTGTAGTATACATTTAGAACTGTTCACCTGCAGGAGAAGCAATAATGTCGATGTCTAAGGAACAAGCTGCCTATATGAAACAGACAAATTCTTCTAGGCATATTTCAAGCAGGCCATCAAACAGCACCCTTCTAAAAATTGTTCCTCAAACTATGGTGCTACATGATCTGTTTGCCCTCATCAGTTCTCTCCTCATCCTTATGCCCTTGTCTCCTTTTGTTTGACCTTCCATCTTCCTCCCTATCTGAACATCACCTGTTTACAGGGTTGGCTCATGCTATCGGACTGCAGGACTGCAGACCCCCCAGCTGTAAAAATTGAAAGACATTTTAAAAATAAAATAATTAGTGCTGCAATCCCAGAGCGAACTGAGCATGCATGTGAATCCAGATTGCTGTTTAACCAGTCCGGATTACAAAGAGAAGGCATCTGTACACTGATGCCCAGAAGTCTATGTGGTTATAAACCGCATAGCCTAGAAGGGGACACCTACAGTCATGTATGTGCGGGGTGGGCTCAGACTGCAACAGATTTGTATTTCTTTTACAAGGAAGGTTCAGGAATGAGCTGCTGCTGCAAGGATTTTGTTGTATTGCTGCTGCTTATAAGGAAGGTTCAGGAATGAGAAACTGCAAATGATTTTTGTTGTATTTCTCACAAGGGAAGCTGCTGCAAGGGGAATCAAGTTTCAACTGGTGTGTGTGTGTTTGTGTGTGTGTGTGTGTGTGTGTGTGTGAAATGCCCCAGTTAAATATACCTGGTGGCCAGAGTTACTCAGACTCAAACCCTGAACCTTGGATACAGGTAGCAAGAGCCTGAATTCCCTACCCACCACCACTTGTGAAAGCTGTCCAGATTTATGCCTCATACTTTTGTTCTGTTCTGTTCCTCATAAAATCTATGGTTTTCTGGATTGTTGTAATCAGTGAATGATTGAATTCACTAAATAATGACAGACATTTGAATTTCAGACTTCATATTCTTCAGAAAATACATGGTAACACAAAACATTTTATTCTAGCAACTTTCTAAGTTTATAAGATCAATATTTGAAATGTGTCCCTATTATGGGGGCTATATTCCCACATTATTGGCTTTGTCCAGGTTTTTTGTGCTAAGAGGTTGAGAGCTATGGTGAGAACTGAACTTGGTGAATATGTTTGGAGGCTGTATATTCCCCCATTATTGGCTTTGTCCAGGTGTTTTGTGCTAAGAGGTTGAGACTGAATTAGTCTTCCTGTCTTTCAAGGAACAGATGATTTGGCATAGTGTTATAGTGCTCTAACTGCAGTACACAGGGTCCTAGGTTTAAGACTTGGCAGTGAAATGCATGGTGATAACATTTTATTCTAGCAACTTTCCAAGATTATACAAGCAATGTTTAAAATGTGTCCTGGTTTTTGAGCTTTTGTCCACTCCTAATAGAGTTTGGCCTTTTCCAGTTTTCTTGTGCTGCAAAGTTGAGAGATACAGTTGAGTGTTGAGTGGATTTTACAAGGAGCTGAGAGCTTCAGGGCAAGAGAAGTTTAGTGCTGCTTATGCTGAGTCAGATTGCATTGTTAATAGCATAACAGGTAGACTGTTTGCTTTTGATGCAGAAGGTTGTGGGTTCTACTCCCACAGTATGTAGATGCATTGCTGATACTGTACTATGTTATGCTTTTAAAGGGGTTGATGCTGCAGTCCTGAGAATACATACATACATACAAATGGTTCAAGCACTTGCATTAAAGACTTCTAGTTTGGCAATATGCCAAAACACTTGTTCCCATAATAAATGTCCAGGCTGTTCTTAAAAAATATCTAAACTAGTACTTGCTTTAATGTAATTTGGTAGTCTGTTCCAAGCATCAGCTACTCTGTCAGAGAACCATTTAGTACATTTCTCATTCCTATTGAATCTTCTACATAGGTTATCCAACAATTCTCCAGTACTTTTTGATAACCCCAAACATTCCAACAGGTAGTTGTCCCTAAATGCCCTATATACCTGAATAAGATCTCCTCTTAAATATCTGTAAGAGACACTGTACAAGTTTGGATATTTTAGTCTTTCATAATAGCTTAGATTTTCACATCCATGGATGCCCTTAGTATATTTCCACTGTACTCTTTCCAGTTTATTCATGTTTGTTTTCCTATAGAGTTTCCATATTGTTATTCCATACTCAAGTTTGGGTCTAATGTAACTAAAAAACAATGACTTCATTATGTTTGATTTCCTAGGCTTTATAAATCTTTTTATACAACCTATAGTTCTATAACTATCATTAGCCAATTAGTTGATATGATTAGAAAAACTCATAGTTGAATCTACCCATATACCCAGGTCCTTAAATGAGTCTACAGTTTCAATCACTGTGTGCTGTATTAAATATTCACCTTTCAGTTTATGTCTCCCAAATCTCATATGCGTAGTTTTTGATGTATTTATCAACATATTATTCTCCTGTGCCCAAATGGCCAATTTAGTCAAATTATTTTACAGACATTCCTTATCTGTAACACTTGTAATCAGTTTACCCAATTTCAGGTCATCAGCATATAGACTGTAGAACACCTCAAATGAAAAAGTCAGGTCTGAAAGATACAATCTGAAACAAGTAAGGGCCTAGTACAGAGCCCTGTGGGACACCTTGACTGTAACGAAGGATTTCATCTGTCCAGTAGGTGTGTGATACTTGCCATGTCCTATTTGTAAGACATGTAGCTATCCATCTTATCAACAGTACATCAATACCTAGTTGTACTAATTTATTGATCAGTGTTTTGTGCATGACCCTGTCAAATGCTGAAGTAAAATCTATATAAATCACATTACAGCACAATTTTCCATTCATAGCTGTTATTATATTGTTATAGAGCATTATGTTACAGGTGGTAATAGATCTACTTTCAACATATGCATGGTGATATATGGTTTCAGGTCCCAACCTATCCAGTTTTGAAAATAACTTATCCAATATTACCTTCTCCATTATTTTCCACAACATCAAAGTAGACTTAAGGGTCTGTATGATTCTGGGTTTGTCCTACTCCCCTTTCCCTTAAATACAGGTTTAATAAATGCATGTCTCCAATCTTGAGGACTCTCCCTATATTTATATGACCTAGTGAATAATAGATGTAATGGCAGTGTAAGTTCTTGCTTAAGTGTTCTCAGGTCATTTGTTACTTATTCCGTCTCCTCCCTGTGCTTTGTTTGGATCCAGTTTGCACAGTTCTTTTTCAATATAATCTGGGGTTACCTGGATGTCACTAGGACAACTTACCACCCCTTTTGTGGAGCCAAACTGTTTTGCATAAGATTTTGTAAATATATCTATAATCTGTTGTGTCTGAGAATAAATTTTAGAATCTGCACACATTTTATCAGTTTGTGTATCTTTACTCCTTCCACATCTTATGTATCTATAAAAAGGTTTCCTATTATGCTCAATATCTTTATATAAATTTTCTTCAAATTTTTCTTGATCTTGTCTAACACTATGCTTAATCTGTTTGTTCAGCTCATTTATTTCAGTTTTCAAAGTTGTAGTTCGACCCCTCTTCCATTTCTTATATTTTTTGTCTCTCACCTTAATCAGGTATTTTGTTCTTATGGAAATATACCCCCTTGATGTTGCGTGCCTAGATCCTAATGTTAAACATTTTTTTTTTACTTTTTGCACTTAGTTTCTCTTTCAAAACTTTCCACATTCCATCTGCAGTTTTTCCACTGAACACCTCATTCCAGTTAGTTTTATATAGTAACTGGCTTGTTTCCCTATAATCTGTAATTAATCTTCTGTGCATTGGCTTAGATTTCAGTTTGGCAAAATTATCTAGCAACAAATTAACTTTTATGACCCCATGATCACTGCACATCAATGGTGGTAAAACTTGACTTGAAGTTACAGTAATTTCTTTGGGAACACAAACAATATCTAGTATATTCCATCCCCTGGTAATTTTTTTTACAATCTGAAGCATTTGTTGTTCCTGAACATACTCTGTGAATAATTTCTTTACTAACATTGTTAAATCAATATTATTCCAGTCTGTTTCTGGTAAATTTAAGTCCCCAGCTAATATTATTCTGGTGGTCATTACACTCCAACAATTTTTATATGTTCCAGGGTTGTCTTTATTGTCACATTACACAGTCTATAGTATTGGTGTTATCATTGAAGACGCAATAATCACAAGTCTCATAGCTGCCTTCAATCCCTATCATAATACCTCCACCTGATTTTTTGTTAGAATGTCTGTTATAGTAAAAAACATTTATACCCTGACAGAACTGGTTTCCAGTCATTGCTCTTTAACCATATTTCACAAACTATAACAACATCAATTTTTTGGGAACGTAGCAAATTTTCTAATAAAAAAAAATGTTATTATTAATGCTCCTAGCATTTTCAACCATCAGAGATGCATCAAATGTTGCTATCTGTGAACTGTTACATTTTCGACCTGGCAAAAATTCTGGGTAGTGTTTGTCAAATATTGCAAAATATCTGCTGCAAAAATTCTCTTCCCTGATCTAGACAAATGCACACCATCTTGTCTGAACACATGTGTGCCCAAAAGAAGGCTTGAATGCACTACACATTTCCATTTTTTAAAACAGGACATTTTTTCCATGTAGGTGTTTGTTCAAAAAATATTTTCATTCACAGTGACCTGACTATCCTTTCTATAGGTGATTTGTGAAAATATGTCCTAACACCAGTACAAGCTATACTATCTAGGAGGGCTGTCAGTTCCCGACTAACAGTCAGAGAATCTTTGTTGGTGACATCATTTGTACCAACATGAATAAAAACAGATCCATACTTCCTTACATTAAGGTGTTCCAAGGCTTGTTTCACATCTTCTATTTTTGTTCCTGGCAAGCATAACACTACTCGATGTTCATTATCATCTCTGCAAATATAAGTATCAGTTCCTCTAATAACTGAATCTCCAATTACAAGAATATCTTTGCTGACCATCTCTGAAGAATCTTCAGCTTCTAATACAGTCATTTCTGCTCTATCAATTGTTATGAAGGATAGATCTTCATCACTATTAGTCATATTAATTCCACTGTTTTCAATACGTATTAAATTCTCATCCAGCTGGCATTGTAAATCCACAGCTTGAGCCGTGTGGTCAACATCTGTCTTTCTCTTCTTTTTCCTTACAGTAATGGTCTTCAATCCTTCCACGTTCAGTTTTGATTTCTTCCTTTTCACCTGCCCCCTACCTCTTTTTTCTACCTTCTCCATTGGAAAGATGATGCCTTTTTCTGTAGACTGAGGGTTTTCTGATAGACAGATATCTTCATTCCCTGTCACCAGTGTGTTACATAACAAAGCAGAATCCATTTTACTACATATTCTCTTTCAGTCATTAGTCAGTTTCTTTTTCTTCCTTGTTATTTGTTGAGAACTTCTTCCTTTCTTTCTTTTTTGTTTCCTTCTAAACAAACCGGATCCTCAGATTGCTGAACACTTGCATCCACAATTCCATAGTTCTCAGGGGCCTCATCATGTTTCATAGGAGTTGAATGTTCTTTGCAGAAAATAGATGCATCATTTTTTAAACATAAGTTTTTTTTTTAAACCTGAATTTTCAGATTTTTATTTACAGATTCTCCCAATGTTACATGATTTTTTCTTTTTTTTCTGTATCCAAAGAATTGCCCTTTTTCAGTCATTCATTCTTTATTCTTTTTTTAACAAAATTTTTCCCTTGCAACCTTTTTAATTTTAAAAATACACTTTATTTTTTAAAAACACTAAATCAGTTTTACTTTATAAACCCGTAAATATTTGCAGAAAGTTTTTCCTTTCCATTTCACGGGTTTGCCTGTCAGTAAAACCCCCTTAATTAAATTTTTTATACAAAGTGACATCTTGCTTTTCTCCCTTAAATTTTGGGACCCCCTGGTTTCTTAAAGTAAAATAACTGATTTTTTTACAAATTATTTGTATCAGTGTCTCACCTTCATAGGTGGACAGTGGTCTCACCTTGATAACCACATCCACAACAGTCAGAAATCCTTTTACACTTCATACAAAGGGGCTTTTCATCCAGGAAAAAGGAGGTCTTTTCCCACTGTTATTCATTAGCCCCATTATAGAATACAATGCCCGTTTTATTACCTCTAAGACTTCTGCAACAACTGAAAGGCCAATCCCAAAAAATCACAGCCTAAAGCAGATGCCCTATCTGATCACCTTAAAAACCCCATATACTCTGTCATATGCTACTCATGATCTCTGCTTAACATACAAGGCCATGTCAAACCCAGAGCTGTTGGACATGCTACACTAAGAAATCCCAACCCCTCAGAGCCACATGCTAGGGACAAAAACCTTGTCATCACAATAAAAAAAACCCATGCTAATAGGTTCTTAAGAATAAATCTTGAATAGACTGATACATGTCAAGCAACTCTTTGGCCCTCTTAAAAAGAAACCTTCATTGTAGAAAGGAATTCACCTCACATCAGTCACCCTCTAAACGGGGTAGGGAAGTAAATAGTGGGGAAGAAATAGCCGGGGAATTGTTATGGCTAGGCATGTATGGGCCCAAAGGGCATAGTGTAAACCTATAAACCCTATTATCATTATTCATTATTCTACATACACGTCTTTCTTTAACAAAGAAAAGGGCCTTGTAAACACATTTAAAAAGGATAAAAGGTACCTTAAATGTTAAATCCCTTTTTCGGTACTTAAATCATTTTTTTTTGTAGGTTTGCTTTTTTATTTACTGGTGTTAAAAAACTAAATTAGTTAAAATTAGAGTGTTTTAAGTACAATACTTTGAAAGAAAAATTTGATACAAACAATGAAATTTTTTAGAAAAAATTTTAGAAAAAAACCATTATTTGGTTTTTAAATTTTTACAGAATATTTAAAGGCAGTCTAAGTAAAAAATAATCATGCAGATTTTTTTATTTTTTCTCACCAAAGCCCAAAGACATTAAGCTTTTTAAAGAATATTATTGATATTTTGTAGCATTATTCTATTTCAGCTGTAACATATTAAGCTCCATTTATAAGGCATCATTTATATGTTGATGAAGTTCTCCATTCACCCCCTTTAGGTTTTTTTCTAATATCCTCTTCTAACCTCACCTAACCCTTTTTTATTCCCTTCACATTAAAATTTTTTACCCCGCTCAGACACCATTAGTTTCCTTCTCCATTATCCATATTGTCCAATCTTTTCAAAATTCTTCTGTTTTTTTTAAGATTTCCCGGTGTTTTGACCTTAATCCGTCAATATTCACTGGTTTTTCAACCTATTCAAATTTGGCCTTCATATTTTCTTTAACCCAAAATTTCCCTTTCTTCTCCTAACCAAATGAAAATTCCTTCAAATTCTTATTCTAAGCCTCTTATTTTGTAAAACTATAGCTTTTTCCCTATATCAAATTGGTTTATTCTTTCCCTTCCTTATATTTAAAATTTTTTTTCCTTGATTAAGGAAATTTTTACTCGTTAGAAAACACTTTTTTTTGTTTAGTATTATGGATCTCATAAACAAGGACACAGGCAACCTCCAAGCACTTGACCCCACCATTTCAGATTTGTCAAGGGCAGATCTTGCCTGCTGAACCTGGTTGACTTCTTTCAGACAGTAACCAACGTAGAAAAGCAATTCACTGGGTCCACATCATAATATCCATACCTCCACAGGAATAACAGGACCAAAATTCTTATGAACACACTTTATTCCAAACACAAAGTTAAGCACTTTTGTCTCCCTCACCAAAACAGATACTTCTTCAGAACTAAGTTATTATTCCCATAAGCACCTCTTATATAATAGGTGTCATTTACATTCTAGTTAGTTTATTAGACAATTTATAAATTAAAAATTCTGTAATTAAAGTGATCTACACTGCTCCATAAACTGACAACTTAAAACATTTGTACGCAATATCAACGGGTAATGAGAATAATTCACTGTATAAACACTCATTACAGTGTCAGAACTTCACTAGATTTAAATCTGGGATCTTAGAACAAGTTCCATTAAATGCCCAAGGTGGGTGGTGGGAGCTCTGGTTGGAGTTAAGAAAACTTTTTTGGATAATAAAATTTAAACTCTAACACACCACCAAGTATTTATGAGAACATTCCTTTGGCTCCAGTGTTAGAAAAGAGAGCTCTCGATGTAACAGTATTTTTCTTAAAGCGTCAACATTTTATATTTTTAACATAAATGTTAACGTAATGTAATATAAATGTAAACGCCACAGAGGTTCCTCACTAAAAGAATACAGGGCATAAGTAATATGTCCTATGCAGACAACCTCAAGGCCCTAGCCCTGCATTCTGTCTCCTGCAGGCATTTGAGGGGAGCTCTATGTCTGGCACACAGGGCATTCTCAAACCCCACTCTGACGGACCTCCTGCATATCCATAAAACAGCAGCACCAGAATTACCCATTCTAAAGACCTAAACCTTGCCTGTGATAGAAATAGGACCTGCTGGAGAGAGAGGTATGTATCCAGAGACTACCCCATCTAGGGAACAGGCTTCCCATCCATGTGAAGCAGAGTTCCTCCCTAACCCAATTCAAGTGCAACTTGGACAACTGCATGGGAAACTGGACATTTATCCCTGGTTTGGCACCTATGTCTGTAATGGACAGAGGTGACCTGTAAATGGTTCATCTTCCAGGCCCATGCATACACTTATCAAGGGTATCAGAACTTGCCAGAGGTTTGGGATGCATGATTAAGATTAAAAAGGCCCTTGTGGTCATTAGCCTTGTAAACACCTATGAACCTATAAAATTCTAAAGGGATTACAGAGATGTTTAAACAAAACAAAAGCCGTTTAATGTTTGTAAAAAATGTAGCAAACAGTGTGACTCATGAGTAGGTAACATGATATGCAGTTCCATAGCGGATTCATTTTGAACCCAGGGCAACGTCTTGATGTGCTGCCCCTCAACTCTAAATTGTAGTCTCTTCAGTCCTGACCACAAAAGCAGTATAACAGTATTAAAATTCACTTCTGTACCAGTGTTTCAATGCTAGCATAGACCTGAATGCTGGTACTGCACTACTGACTGATAGCATCTGTCAATCATGCCCCTTAACACTTGACTCCAGGGGCAACTGAATCCTTCATCCCACCTTAGCTGTGGTTCTGATGATCTGCTGTATAACTTAAATGTGAGCTAAAGAAGTGGTGTGCATTAGACTGATGAAGTTCTTGTGATAATAAACAAAAATAGCCAAAAATAGTCAGTAGTTTGGGGGCAGTCCACTAGAAAATCACTAATGGGTTATGGAAGAGCCACAGCTAGCATCCTGTGCAGCTCCCTGATCTAGTGCCCTCTCAAGTAAAGGTTGAAGATACAAAAACTCTTCTGCTCCACTATGAAGAGTAAGTAAAAGATCTTTTACTCCAACCAGAGAAGCACAGGAAAGGAGAGGGGTATCTTCTGTTCCAAACTGGGGAGCCAGAAAAAGCACTTCAGCCCTGACTGAGAAAGCAGTATCAGCATGAATTTCTGAATGATGGAACTGTATCAACCAAGCACAAAGTGCTAAAGCTCTTCAATCCTGACTGCAAGTGCAGTATCGGCATTCCTTTCAGAATTCTGCTATTGTACTACCATCTGACTGGCATCTCCTGATAACACGCTGGACACCTTGTGGCTGTCCCAACTGTTATAGGTTCATAGGTTCATACTAGGCTATCTGCCCTAGGGCATTTATAAGCCTAGCCAGAGTGTGTGTGGCTTTCACCACCCCTTAGGATGAGAATACTATACCCATTAGTTTGCTGTGCCTCTGTCCAGCAGTGACACAGAGATGATTCCTGGGATAAACCTATGATCTCCCATCCACTCGTCAAGATTTCTCTTGAACAGAGTCAGTGAGGGGCTCTGCCTCACATGGACTGGGATTCTGTTCCATAGTGTAGGGAGTCTCTGGGTGATGAATCTGTCCCTCCAGCACATCCTATTTATATCCGTGTTGAGGTTTAAGTCTCTTGCTCTCGTGGCTCTGGTGGATTTGATTTTTTTGAGGTGTAGCATGTCCATTAATTCCGGGTTGGACATGGCCTTGTATGTCAGGCACAGATCACCTCTGAGCAGACGGTATGCGACTGAATAGAGCTGGAGTTTCTTCAGTCGGGCAGCGTATGACATATGTTTGAGCCCCTTTATCCTTTTGGTGAGGAACTTTTCGGGTCTTTCCAACTGCTGCAGGTGTCGGGTAAGGTACATTCTGAATGGGGTGTTGTACTCAATCATTGGTCTGATAAGTGAAGAGTACAGGGGTACAATGACCTCTCCTGATCTGGATGTGAATCCCTTCATGATCAGGTGGGCAATGTAGAAGGTCTTCCTAACCACTTTGGCAATGTGAGTGTCAAGAGAGGTTACTGTCAACTTGGGTCCCCAGGTCCCTGATAACTTCTTCCATGTTTAATGGATTACCACCTATGTGGTAATTAGGGGTTACCTTGTTTTTCCCAAAGGGTATGACTATACATTTTTTGCATTTAGCTTAAGGCCATGGCTCTGGCACCAGTTATCCATTTCTATGAGACCTCTCTGGAGGATGTCTGTGTCTGATGGAGTGTCAATTATGGTGCCCAGTTTGCAGTCATCTGCAAATTTTGTCAACCACAATCCCCCTATGTTTGCCTGCACTTCAGAAAAATAAATGCCGAACAAGAGGGTGCCCAGGACTGAGCCCTGTGGGACACCGCTCGTGACCGGCTTAGAGTCTGACATGGCACCAGCAACTCTAACCCTGTGGGTTCTGTCCTTGAGCCAGTTTGCAACCCATCTTGTGACATATGGGTTTACATCTAAGCTGGTGAGCTTTTCTATGATGCCCGAGTGGGGTATTGTGTCGAACGCTTTTGCTAGGTCAAAGTAGGCTGTGTGAACTGCCTTACCCTCATCAATGGCCTTAGAAACTGTTTTGAAAAAGTCGACCAAGTTCAAGAGGCAGAATCTGCCCTTGACAAAGCCAAATTGGGTAGGATCCAGTGTCTGTAGGTCCACAATGTCTTTATTTAAGAGTTCCATTATGATCCTCTCCATAGCTTTGCAGACAAGGCTCGTCAAGCTTATGGGGCAGTAATTTCCAGGGTCCGTAGAAGCACCGCCTTTGTGGAGTGGGACCACAGTTGCCGTACGCCATTCTTTGGGTACGTATCCTGTAGTAAGGCTAAGATTAAACAGCAGCCTTATGTGTGGGTTTAGTTCCTCATTGAGTTCATGTAGCACACAGCTGGGGACACTGTCCGGTCCCATTGATGCTGTGTTTTTTGCTTTAGAGAGAGCAGCTCTCACCTGGGCATCTGAGATGTTTGGGAGGGTAGACTCTGGTGGGATAGATATTTCTCCTTTTGGGGGGGGAGGGCAGGGAGAAATTTGCACTGAACCTGTCTGCCAGTATGTTGGCAATGTCTGTGGGTTCAGTGATTTTTGTATCATTTTGGACTAATTCTGAGCATATCTGGGAGTTTCCACCCAGGTTTCTAACATAGCTAAAGAAGGCCTTATGATTGTCTTTTGTATCATTAGCGATTTTTCTCTCAAAGTTGGCCTTGGATGATTTTATGAGTGATCGTAGTTTTTTGCTAGTAGTGATCAGAGATGCCTTCCCTTTTAGGGATTTTGCTCTGTCATGTAGTAGCTTTCTCCTCTTGTTGTAGAGTTTGTTTATGGCTGGGGTCCACCAGACCGGGCGCCTGCCTTTGGTGGAAAGGGTCTTGATTTTATTAGGGATTGCTTGATCCATACATTCCTGGAGGTGCTCGTAGAAGGCATTTGTAAGGGTTTTAGCAGCATGGGTTGTGGTTTCCACTGGCTCGGGGGCCTTGAAGGATACCACTCCAGTCTTAAGAAGTGTGAAGTTTGCTTTGAGAAGTTCTTCACTGTGGTCTTTTTTGCTGGGGTTGGGGGCGGGATGTGCATCTCCAGTGAGATTAATTTATGGTCTGATCTCACCAATGAGGGATATACTTCTGGTGTGGAGCATTTTGTCCCCGTGTTTGTGATGATCAGGTCTAGTATATTTTCTCCTCTTGTGGGAATGGGGACTAGTTGTTCCATAGCATTTGAGTTTATGAACTCCAGGAACCTTTGGGCTAGGGTGTTGGGGCTTGAGTAATGTTCCCAGTCTATGTTTGGGTAGTTGAAGTCACCCAATATGATGGTGTTTGGAGAGACATTCATACTCTCCAGTGTCTTCAGGAAGGCTGTGGGGTTTCCTGAGTTTGAGAGGGTGGTCTGTAGCATGCTACAAACTGTAGGGCAGTTTTACCTATGGTTAATTGTACCTGGATGGTCTCCGATGCTTCGTGCATTGCCACTAACCTGGAGGTGTGGGTATCCTTTATGAATATGGATACTCCCCCTCCTTTTGTGGTTCGGTCTGGATTTTGGGGCCGGAACGCATGATATGAGGTATAACCGGATAGTGCTGGGGTGCTCTCAGGAGCCTTGAACCAGGTTTCAGTCACAGCACAGACAGACACCTGGTTGTGAAGTGATGCAGCAATTAAAGTTGTCGCCTCACAGCAAGAGATTCTCTGGTTCAATTCTCAGCTGGGATGCCTTCTGTACTGAGTCAGCATGCATTTGCATGGGTTTCCTCTGGGTGCTCCGGTTTCCTCCCACATCCCAAAGACATGCATCTGGAGAGTTTCTCAGTGGGCCTCCACTGAAAATAGGCTCTGTCCCAGTCAGACTTTCCCGGTCAACAAATATTAAATAATTAAAAGTTGCTGACCATCTGATGCATGTTCTCACTGGCAAGCATTTTGTATACAGATGACAGGATTTCCTGTGTATGACTTTAGCTGCCCTGGAATTTATTTCACAGGTAATTGAAGATTTTTGTAAACCTTAAGTTTACAGAACATTATATACACTTGTTTTTTCATTTGAGGATAGCTTATATTAGGATGGTATGTTCATTACAAGTCCTTACTACTGTAAGATTTTTACTTTTTAGGATGTAACTGTGAATTCTTTACGCAATGAAACATAAGTAAAAAATGGAATTTCAGAACTGTAAAATAAATTGTTTCAAAGCTACTTAATCAAGTGGACTTGCTGAGATGTTTTATTAAGTTTATTGTGCCATTAATTAAGCACTGGGGTTTTGAGCACACAGTCAACACTAGTGGAAGATGCTAAATGAAGCAGTAATACTAAATGATGAAGTATTCTACAGTATGTGGCAGTGAGAAATTTTCTTGCTCTTTCTCTCTCGTTTTTTTTGCAGAAATTGTGTTGTCACACTGTCATTATTATGTTTCAGATTCCATTCTTACTGTTCACTGACTGAAATGTCATTTTGATAAGACTGAAGCCACATTTGTCATGTAGGAAGAAATATTTTAAAAATTTAGCAGTTTGACTAATTGTTGGTGTATTACTTTATTCATTAAATCAAGACGAGTTATCTTAAACAAGCAAATCTAACGAGGAAGCAGTTATAGGAACATCATTGTTAGGAGGCAATGTTTGTTTTTATGTCTCTTGTTATACTTTGCTATTCTGTAACAGATATGGAATCATTCACTGAAATATCAAATTGTTATTTCTACTACAACTCTAGCTTGGAAAATTCTTTAAAAAGAAGCAAAAGAAATCATCCCGTTGCAGAAAGATTTGTCACTAGAATGGAAACTGAACTGAAGAAGAGCTCTAGGATTCCTAGAAGAGTACAGAATAATTCTAAACTTACAGAGAAGTCTGTAACTTTTGGTAAGAAATGCTTAATCTTTAGATATGTGAATGAACTCTGATAATCTTTTTCATAAAACAGATTTATAAATTAAATAAAAGTAGTCCTAGAATTTTGTTTAATTACTTTTGTAGTAAGGAACACTTTCATTTTCTTTATGAAATGAAAGTTATACATAAAAGACATCACTGTATTTAAGCCACTTAAGACATTTTGCAATCAAAATTAACAAAGTGGTTCTTCATAAAATGGTGGCTTTTATACCCTCATCTACACTCCATTTTATTGGTAGACAAGTTATTGTTATGTGATTTTATCACTGAAATGTTAAATGTCAGTTTATGAAAACTTGGTCCTATTCACATATTTCCCATTATTATTATAATAACACCATCATCCTTTCAAAACATTTTGTAGTATACATTTAGAACTGTTCACCTACAGGAGAAGCAATAATGCTGAAGTCTAGGGAACAAGCTGCCTATATTAAACAGGCAAATTCTTATAGGCAAATTTCAAGCAGGCCGTCAAACAGCACTTTTCTAAAAATTGTTCCTCAAACTATGGTGCTACATGATCTGTTTGCCCTCATCAGTTCTCTCCTCATCCTTATGCTCTTGTCTCCCTTTTGTTTGACCCTTCCATCTTCCTCCCTTATACAAACATCACCTGTTTACAGGGGTGGCTCATGCTATCGGACTGCAGGACTGCAGCCCCCCCAGCTGTAAAAATTGAAAGACGTTTTAAAAAATAAAATAATTAGCACTGCAATCCCAGAATGAACTGAGCATGCATGTGAATCCAGACTGCTGTTTAACCAGTCCGGATTACAAAGAGAAGGCAGAGATGCCCAGAAGTCTATGCGCTTATAAACCGCATAGCCTGGAAGGGGACATCTACAGTCATGTATGTGGGGGGAAATCAGACTGCAACAGATTTGTATTTCTTTTACAAGGGAAGTTTCCAGGAATGAGCTGCTGCTGCAAGGGATTTTGTTGTATTGCTGCTGCTTACAAGGGAAGATTCCAGGAATGAGAAGCTGCAAAGGATTTTTGTTGTATTTCTTACAAGGGAAGCTGCTGCAAGGGGAATAAAGTTTCAGCTGGGGTGTGTGTGTGTGTGTGTGTGTGTGTGTGTGTGTGTGTGTGTGTGTGTGTGTGTGTGTGTGTGTGTGTGAAATGCCCCAGTTAAATATACCTGGTGGCTAGAGTTACTCAGGCTCAAACCCTGACCCTTGGATACAGGTAGCAAGAGCCTGAATTCCCTACCCACCACCACTTGTGAAAGCTGTCCAGATTTATGCCTCATATTTTTGTTCTGTTTTGTTCCTCATAAAATCTGTGGTTTTCTGGATTTTTGTAATCAGTGAAGGATTGACTTCACTAAATAATGACAGACATTTGAATTTCAGACTTCATATTCTTCAGAAAATACATGGTAACACAAAACATTTTATTCTAGCAATTTTCTAAGTTTATAAGATCAATACTTGAAATTTGTCCCTATTATGGGGGCTACATTCCCACATTATTGGCTTTGTCCAGGTTTTGTGTGCTAAGAGGTTGAGAGCTATGGTGAGAACTGAACTCAGTGGATATGTTTGGGGGCTGTATTCCCCCATTATTGGCTTTGTCCAGGTGTTTTGTGCTAAGAGTTTGAGAACTGAATTCACTAAATGATAGCCATTTAAGTTTCAGTCTTCCTGTCTTTCATGGAACAGATGATTTGGCATAGTGTTATAGTGCTCTAACTGCAGTACACAGGATACTAGGTTTAAGACTTGGCAGTGAAATGCATGGTGATAACAACATTTTATTCTAGCAACTTTCCAAGATTATACAAGCAATGTTTAAAATGTGTCCTGGTTTTTGGGCTTTTGTCCACTCCTAATAAAGTTTGGCTTTTTCCAGATTTCTTGTGCTGCAAAGTTGAGAGATACAGTTGAGTGTTGAGTTGATTTTACAAGGAGCTGAGAGCTTCAGGGCAAAAGAAGTTTAGTGCTGCTTATGCTGAGTCAGATTGCATTGTTAATAGCATAACAGGTTAAATGTTTGCTTTTGATGAAGAAGGTTGTGGGTTCTACTCCCACAGTATGTAGATGCATTGCTGATACTGTACTATGTTATACTTTTAAAGGGGCTGATGCTGCAGTCCTGAGAATACATACATACATACAAATGTTTCAAGCATGGGCATTAAAGCCCTTCTAGCTTGCCAATATGCCAAAACACTTGTTCCTATAATAAATGTCCAGGCTGTTCTTAAAAATATCTAAACTAGTAATTTCTTTAATGTAATTTGGTAGTCTGTTCCAAGCATCAGCTACTCTGTCAGAAAACCAATTAGTACATTTCTCATTCCTATTGAATCTTCTACATAGGTTATCTGATGATTCTCTAGTACTTTTTGATAACCCCAAACATTCCAACAGGTAGTTGTCCCTAAATGCCCTGTATACCTGAATAAGATCTCCTCTTAAATATCTGTAAGAGACACTGTACAAGTTTAGATATTTTAGTCTTTCATAATAACTTAGATTTTCACATCCATGGATGCCCTTAGTATATTTCCGCTGTACTCTTTCCAGTTTATTCATGCTTGTTTTCCTATAGAGTTTCCATATTGTTATTCCATACTCAAGTTTGGGTCTAATGTAACTAACAAATAATGACTTCATTGTGTTTGATTTCCTAGACTTTATAAATCTTTTATACAACCTATAGTTCTATAACTACCATTAGCCAATCGGTTGATATGATTAGAAAAACTCATAGTTGAATCTACCCATATACCCAGGTCCTTAAATGAGTCTACAGTTTCAATCACTGTGTGCTGTATTAAATATTCACCTTTCAGTTTATGTCTCCCAAATCTCATATGCTTAGTATTTGATATATTTATCAACATATTGTTCTCCTGTGCCCAAATGGCCAATTTAGTCAAATTATTTTACAGACATTCCTTATCTGTAACACTTGCAATCAGTTTACCCAATTTCAGGTCGTCAGCATATAGACTGTAGAACACCTCAAATGAAAAAGTAAGGTCTGAAAGATACAATCTAAACAAGTAAGGGCCTAGTACAGAGCCCTGTGGGACACCTTAACTGTAACCAAGGATTTCATCTGTCCAGTTGGTGTGTGATACTTGCCATGTCCTATTTGTAAGCCATGCAGCTATCCATCTTATCAACAGTACATCAATAACTAGTTGTACTAATTTATTGATCAGTGTTTTGTGCATGACCCTGTCAAATGCTGAAGTAAAATCTATATAAATCACATCACAGCACAATTTTTCATTCATAGCTGTTATTATATTGTTATAGAGCATCATGTTACAGGTGGTAATAGATCTACTTTCAACATATGCATGCTGATATATGGTTTCAAGTCCCAACCTATCCAGTTCTGAAAATAACTTAGCCAGTATTACCTTCTCCGTTATTTTTCTACAACATGAAAGTAGACTTAAGGGTCTATATGATTCTGGGTTTGTCCAACTCCCCTTTCCCTTAAAGACAGGTTTAATAAGTGCATGTCTCTAATCTTGAGGAATCTCCCTATATTTATATGACCTAGTGAATAATAGATGTAATGGCAGTGTAAGTTCTTGCTTAAGTGTTCTCAGGTCATTGTTACTTACTCCATCTCCTCCCTGTGCTTTGTTTGGATCCAGTTTGCACAGTTCTTTTTCAATATAATCTAATTTGATTCCAGTATCTGGGGTTACCTGGATGTCACTAGGACAACTTACCACCCCTTTTGTGGAGCCAAACTGTTTTGCATAAGATTTTGTAAATATATCTATAATCTGTTGTGTCTGAGAATAAATTTTAGAATCTGCACACATTTTATCAGTTTGTGTATCTTTACTCCTTCCACATCTTATGTATCTATAAAAAAGGTTTCCTATTATGCTCAATATCTTTATATAAATTTTCTTCAAATTTTTCTTGATCTTGTCTAACACTATGCTTAATCTGTTTGTTCAGCTCATTTATTTCAGTTTTCAAAGTTGTAGTTCGACCCCTCTTCCATTTCTTATATTTTTTGTCTCTCACATTAATCAGGTATCTTGTTCTTATGGAAATATACCCCCTTGATGTTGCGTGCCTAGATCCTGATGTTAAACATTTTTTTTTTACTTTTTGCACTTAGTTTCTCTTTCAAAACTTTCCACATTCAATTTGCAGTTTTTCCACTGAGCACCTTAATCCAGTTAGTTTTATATAGTAACTGGTTTGTTTCCCTATTATCTGTAATTAATCTTCTGTGCTTTGGCTTAGATTTCAGTTTGGCAAAATTATCTAGCAACAAATTAACTTTTATGACCCCATGATCACTGCACATCAATGATGGTAAAACTTGACTTGAAGTTACAGTAATTTTTTTGGGAACACAAACAATAACTAGTATATTCCGTCCCCTGGTAGGTTTTTTTACAATCTGAAGCATTTGTTGTTCCTGAATATACCCTGTGAATAATTTCTTTACTAACATTGTTAAATCAATATTATTCCAGTCTGTTTCTGGTAAATTTAAGTCCCCAGCTAATATTATTCTTCCCTCCTGTGTTTCATGTAAGAAATGTATGAATTCCTCTAGGTCATCTGCACTTGACTTTGGTGGTCATTACACTCCAACAATTGTTATATGTTCCAGGATTGTCTTTATTGTCACAGTTACACAGTCTATAGTATTGGTGTTATCATTGAACATGTAATAATCACAAGTCTCATAGCTGTCTTCAATCCCTATCATAATACCTCCACCTGATTTTTTGTTAGAATGTCTGTTACAGTAAAAAACATTTATACCCTGACAGAACTGGTTTCCAGTCATTGATGACTTTTACTTCTGCAGAGATTGTGCATATGTACTGATACTGGTGGATTGTAGACGTTTGAGTACACTTTTATGATGTAAATGTTCTTTAACCATATTTCACAAACTATAACAACATCAATTTTGTGGGAACGTAGCAAATTTTCTAATAACAAAACTTTATTATTAATGCTCCTAGCATTTTCAACCATCAAAGATGCATCAAATGTTGCTATCTGTGAACTGTTACATTTTCGACCTGGCAAAAATCCTGGCTAGTATTTGTCAAATATTGCAAAATATCTGCTGCAAAAATTCTCTTCCCTGATCTAGACAAATGCACACCATTTTGTCTGAACACATGTGCCCAAAAGAAGGCTTGGATGCACTACATATTTCCATTTTTTAAAACAGGACATTTTTCCATGTAGGTGTTTATCCAAAAAAGCTTTTCATTCACAGTGACCTGACTATCCTTTCTATAGGTGATCTGTGAAAAATATGTCCTAACACCAGTACAAGCTATACTATCTAGGAGGGCTGTCAGTTCCCGATTAACAGTCAGAGAATCTTTGTTGGTGACATCATTTGTACCAACATGAATAAAAACAGATCCATACTTCCTTACATTAAGGCGTTCCAAGGCTTGTTTCACATCTTCTATTTTTGTTCCTGGCAAGCATAACACTGTTCATTATCATCTCTGCAAATATAAGTATCAGTTCCTCTAATAACTGAATCTCCAATTACAAGAATATCTTTGCTGACCATCTCTGAAGAATCTTCAACTTCTAATACAGTAATTTCTGCTCTATCAATTGTTATGAAGGATAGATCTTCATCACTATTAGTCATATTAATTTCACTGTTTTCATTGTGTATTAAATTCTCATCCAGCTGGCATTGTAAATCCACAGCTTGAGCCATGTGGTCAACATCTGTCTTTCTCTTCTTTTACATTACAGTAATAGACTTCAATCCTTCCACGTTCAGTTTTGATTTCTTCCTTTTCACCTGCCCCTGCCTCTTTTTTCTACCTTCTCCATTGGAAAGGTGATGCCTTTTTCTGTAGACTGAGGGTTTT
>NC_056726.1:956120876-956155464 GCF_019279795.1 Protopterus annectens
AATTTAAACCCTATACCTTCAGGTGTCATAACTGATAGCAAATTAAAATTTAACCTATACCTCTCTCAAACCATTAAAAAAACACACATCAAACTAGGCTCTCTTTACCAAATTAATCCTTTCCTAACTAGCCATTCTAGACTAAGCATCGCCAGGATTGATGTCTTATCTACTGTTTCTATGCTTCTCCCATCTTTACAAACCTTAACAAAAGTGACCTTACCAAACTTGAATCAGCCTACAATAAAATAACCAAGTTTGCCACTAGCTCCCCATATATGTCCCACCGTTGCTCTGCCCTATAATAAATAAACTGGCTAGAATTCCCACAACAACTAACCTATACCCTACTTGTCTTTACTCATCAACTAATATAGCAGCCAAATAGAACCCCAGCCCTACAACAATTACTCCAGCCATATGCCAACACTCAGCAACTCCGATCCTCACACAAAACACTCCTCCAAGTATCCAAAAGCAACAACAAAGCCAGGGATGCCCTCTACTCCCACCACATTTCTAAACTTTGGAACTCAATCCCTCAACACATCCTAAATGCTACCAACCTACACCAATTCAAAACTCTGCTCAAAGACCACCTCATTAACAACTGGCTCTGCTCCTTCACCAACCCAGGCTAATACCACATAAGCCCACATCAAATTTCATCCCCTAAATTTTATAGTCTCCATGTGTACCCCACTCCAACTTGTTAACACCACCTATCAGCTACCTATGATAAGAGTATAATTTGATAATTTCATTTTTTGGTAAGGGTATACATATGTACACGTATTAAAGTATACTCAAATGATCAACTAAAGATGGATCCCTGCCCTAAAAAAAAAAATATATATATATATATATATATATATATATATGTGACTTTACCATATTGTAATAACTTTCTCCTTTTCACTAAAGTGCCTATTGTATATTGTACTTTCTTTATTGTCTCTAGATATTTCTGTTAAATTCTATGTAAAACCGACACTGTACCCATCAATATTCTTATTTTATTGGAGCTTTTCTCCCTCCCTGAAAATGGGCTCACACCCAGATGGACTATCCGTCACAAATGTAAAAAAAAAAAAAAAATAATTTTTTTTTATATTTATATATATAAAATATTAATATTGGCAGTAGATTTTTGAATCCGAGTTCCAAAATTCGGGGCAAATTTAAAAAAAAGATGCCCCTTCAGGGATATTCACAAAAAGCCTAAAATGGAACCCAAAAGGCCTTGTGTAACAACATAAAAATAATATTAATATAAATAATATTTAATATTAAATATGATAAAGAGATGGTAAAACCTTTGAACTTTCTTTTATAAAATCTTTTATAAAAACAATTTTTTTGTTTGAAATTTGTTTATAAAAAATTTAGAAAAATGCACAAGAATTTTTTCCAAAAAATCTTTAAAAAATAAAATTTTACAATAAATTTTATATTATATATATATATATATATATATATATATATATATATATATATAAAATTTTTTAATTTCATATGGGCTTAACAAAACATTTAAAAATAAGACCCAGAGGAAAATTTGGCTCTTTTAAAAAAAAAAGGGCAGAATAATGCCTTGTTAAAAATGAAACAGAAGGGGGATGAAATTTTTTTATTCTATACTCAAAAGTTCCTTTGAAAGAGAAGGGTTATAATCTTTTTTTTCCAATAAAAGGGCTTTTTTAAAAATTGAAAGCATGTAAATTTATGAAAAATTAATATATTTTCAAAAAGCATTTAATAAAATAATATTAAATATTTTGTTATTATATATATATATTATAGCATTATGAAAATACTGCCTGGATTAAAAGTCTAGTCTGCAATGTTACAGAACCAATGAGCACAGCTGCTGCATAGATTTAGATGTGGACTCAAGACCTGCCTGGTTTGGGAACTAATAGGCTGATTTTTGGGGAAATATAAAGTAATTCTGGGCCTACCTAAGCCTTTCTTTAGTTATACACCCTCAATCATCACTTTTTCACAGCCTTTTCAAAATTTGTCTACAGAGCTGTATACTTCTTATCTGCAACAATACTCAAAATACAGGAAAAATATAAATGCATTTGCATACTGTGATGCTGGATATAGTCTATAGACTTCAGTATAATCTAAAACAAATTCTTAATGTGTTTTCATATACTTTAGGAAAGAAACTCTTGCAGTTTCAGGTTTGTAAGTGACACAGCAGTTAAGTTCTGACTGTTACTGCATGAAGGTCTGATGTAAGCATTGTGAGGTGTCACATAGTGATGCCACAGAGAAGAAGCTGCATCACCTTCATTGTGACTCAGATCGTGTGAAAAAGGTCTAGAATTATAAGAAGAACTGCTTGGAAAGATAAACACACAATATCAAACGTGATCGTAGAAAACACTTCATTTCATAGCGGAAGAAATTCTTTGAAAGTCAAACAACTTTATTTTGCATTTGTTACTGATTTGTTAATTGAATATTTTGAAGGGCAGTTCTTAAGGTAAGGATAAAATATATTAGGCAGTCCTAAGGAATATTACTGCTTTTGTGTTTCTTCAAATTTCCCTATGAGACATAATAGCTTTTTTTCAAGAACATTACAGGGATGTTTTGTGCACCATTATTTCTGTTCCAGCTGTAAAATACTGAGTTTTATTCTGTTTAGTGTTTAAAATCATTTACATGTAAGACAACACAATTCTTTACTAACTTTCTTAAGAAAGCAACTGTTTCTTTTCCTGACACATCTTGTTTCTTTCTGTATTTTTCACACTTAACCATGATTTATGCCTTACTGTCTGCAACTTTTATATTGTCCTTTTTTCATTTTAGATTTATTGCATCTAGATCTGTGTCGTTTTTGGTTCTCTAAGCACTTAATTGTTATTTTTTAAAGAATTTCTTACTATTTTTTCCTATCTCATAAACATCTGCACTACATCAACTCCTATGTGCTTTATTACATGACTGTTATATGTTATTAAATGTTGTGTTTCTTGCCACATCTAAAGCACTTACAATTGTCCCAGTCTGTGCCTAATTCCATATCACATACGATTCGGGTTTCTCCCCCCTGATGACCAAGGTGAAGTGCTCATTCAGTACTTCTATTTGATTTACAGATTCCTACCAACCTGTTACATGATTATGTTTGCTTTTGTCCCTTCCCCCTCTGTCATGGACCTAAGCAAGCGTTGTCACTCCCAGTTTTCAGTCCCATCCATCATTCTCTCTTCCATTCTTTGACATTCTTAAACAGATCCATTTCCTTGTCTGCGCAAGCTAGACATTTATTAATTATTGGAAAAATACACTTTATTATTGCCTTCAGATTGGTTAACACACTAAATCTATCTTTGGTACTTTCAGTTGACAGATACCCAGTAAATATTTGCCAGAAAGATTTGTCCTCTTGCCAGTTAGAATCACTGTGTCCTGCCTGTCAGTCAAACCCCTGTAAGTGAGGCAGATTTTTCATACAAAGTGCACATTTGTGCTGCTGTTACTAAGAAAACCCAAAAATTAATTTGGGACCCACACAGTAGGTTGTCTTAAATGTAAAATAACTGATTTATAAAAGGTTTACAAATTATTTGTATCAGTGGTCTCACCTTCGATAGGTGGACAGTGGTCTCACCTTTGATAACCACATCGCCACAACAGTCAGGAAACCCTTTTGTGTGGTATATCTCATCACTAAGGGCTTTTCATCCAGGAAAAAGGAGGTCATTGTCCCACTGTACTCATCCCTCATTAGACCCATTATAGAATACAATCCCCCTTTGGTATGTACCTCTCAAGACATCTGAAACCCGGGAAAAGGGCCCCAGAAATACCTCACTAAAAGAATCACAGGCCTAAAGCAGATGCCCTCTGATCCCTTTAAAAAACTCCAGCTATACTCTGCCCTTCTCTACTCAGGGCGATCTCTGCTTAACATACAAGGCCATGTCAAACCCAAGCTGTTGGACATGCTACACTTAAAGAAACCCCAAATCCCTCAGAGCCACAGCTCCAGGGATCTAAACCTTGTATCACAATAAACAAAACATGCTGGAGGGATAGGTTCTTGACCCAGAGACCCCCCAGATTTGGGCCCATACATGTCAAGCAGAGCCCTCTTTGGCCCTCTTCAAAAGAAACCTTGCGATTTGGGTGGGAGAAAGGAAATTCACCCGGGATCACGTAGTCACCCTCAAACAGGGGTCCAGGGAAGTAAATAGTGTGGGAAAAATAGCCAGGGAATTGTTATGGCTAGGCATGTATAGGCCCTAGGGGATAGCCTGTAAAACCCATGAACCTATTATCATTATTCATTATTCTACATACACAGTCTTTCATAAGCAAAGAGACGGCTTCAGTGACACACTTAAAAAGGATAAAAAGGTCACCCTACAATGTTCAAATACTCTTTTTAGGTACTTAAATCATTTTTTTTTATTTGTAGGTTTGCTTATTATTTACTAGGTGATTTAGAATCTGAATATCAATTCTAAAATTACGCTAGTGTTATATAAGATACTATACTTTGAAAGAAAAATGTAGGATATCTGAGGTTTTCAAGTGTCAGATTTTTTGCAGAAACAATAGTTTGAGAGTAGTGCCATACATTATCTGAATTTACTTTATTAATACAGAATATTTAGAGAAAATCATGTGGAGGAAATATATCATGTAGTCTTAATGATTTATTGTTTCACTAATGTTAAATACATTATAGTTTTTTATGTATTAATAGTTGGTTTTGTAGACTATACTTTATTTGAAGCTAGGTATAAGCTCCATTTATAATATTAGAATATTTATATATATAGTTTTCATCATTTTACTACCTCTTCTCAATCTATGGTTTCCTTTTCAATATCTACCTCAATTTGCTATTCTTCTGTTAATTTAAATGATTTATACCTTGATGCATGCAATCTTTGTGTTATTCTTTTTCTGTCCTAGATCTAGATAAATACACTTTTTCTGGAACCAATTATATTATAAGTTATAATTTTCTAAAGAATTTACTAGGTGTTTTGACACATGAATAGCCTGTGTAATATCTTCACCATGATACAAGTCAAGTTGTATGTAGCGTAAAAGAACAGTTTCAATCAGCCTATTTCAAGTCATGTATCCCCTGGTCTTCGTTTCAAACAAGATGAACATCTATCTAGAACTTTCACAGCTACGTGACTAGGCTTTTACCTTTTCTCCCCTCTGTAATGGACCCAATACTCAGTCAATAGTCCAATCGGGTCATTCTTCCATTCTTTGATATTTCAAGTCAAGGTCCATTTCATATGGATATACAGGTGTACAGGATATTTTTTTTTACTACGTTAGAAAATACACTTTATTATCCAGCTTCTAACTTGAGCTTTGTTCTACTATATAGAAAGCCAGTTAATATTTGCAGAAAGATTTGTTTTCTTCTAATTTTAGAATCATTATGCAACTGCCTGTCAGTCAGGGCAATCGGCTAACTATTAAGAAAATTTATTTGTACATTGTACATACAGTCCGTGCTGCAAACTCATTGTAGCCGAAGGTGAGGCCTCCAGGCGTTTCATGAGAGAGGTTACCTCAACTGCACTTCTAGGTCGATGGAAATATTACTTGTTCATATTTGCGACAATAGTATACAGAGCAAAGTACTTTACATACAGGGTATAAGAATATTTAATCTTGAAGCCATTATATGATAGCAAACACCTGAGTTATATTGATGATCTTGACCTCTGTCAATGAGTGTGCGCACTTTAGACCCGTGGGGTGATAACTTCATTTTTAAAGGCTCAAAGGTACAATTCATTTGGGAGTTAAAGGTAGACACTCTCAAAGAAGCTGTACTGGATGGAATGAGTTAACTAAGGATTAGCACAGAATTGGGTAAAACAACTGATTTTTAAACAGTGTCCAAAACATTAGCATAATTCATTAGGTACACACCAGTCTGTCTCTCATTAACACAGAGAAGGGCCTAAGGAAACACACTCACAAAGGAGCCACCGAGTGACCTTATAATGTTTGGAACATACATTTCTGGAGTACTTAATCATTTTGTGCATTTGCTTGTTTTATTTTACCAATTACTTTGAAAAAGCTAAGTAGTGGAAATAGAGCAAATGATTTTTCAACCCACGTTGTGCAGGGCATAAGCACAATAAATTAGTATGTAACAGCTACCAGAAAAATGCAAATGATAAAAACAGTGAAAAAGAATAAGACTAAACAGGCATTACTTTATCCAGGCATGTGGAATAATATTTTACACAGCAGTTTGAGACCCACAGGCAAATTCTGTAGTAAGAAATCTAGCATGTAAGATCAGATACTTGTCCCAATACTTCACATCTCCATAGATCAAAAGAGTTACAGGCCCTATCTAAGGCAAAGAAAGGATGCAGCTTACATGGGACGTGATAGTATCCCAGCATGTATACTCTGCACCAGCCCTATCTAAGGCAAAGAACGTGAGCTTACATGGGACTTGATGAAGTATCCCAACATGTACTCTGCACCAGCGTGACCCTATCTAAGGCGTAAAAGAGCGCAGGTTTACATGGGGCGTGGCATTAGTATCCCAGCATGTACTCTGCACCCAGCCTCTAGCCTAAGGCAAAGAACGCCGGCTTACATGGGGCGTGATGAGTATCCCAGCATGTACTCTACTATGGCAGCCCTATCTAAGGCAAAGAGCGCTAGGCTTACATGGGATGCAGTGATGAGTATCCCAGCCATGTACTCTTGCACCAGCCCTATCTAAGGCAAAGGCAGCGCGGCTTACATGGGATGTATGACAGTACCAGCATGTACTGCTGCCTCCCAGCCCCTATATCAAGGAGCAAAGGCGCGAGCTTACATGGGACTTGATAGTATCCCAGCATGTATTCACGGCACTGGCCCTATCTGAAGGCAAAGAAAACGACATACATGGATGTGATGAGTATCCCAACACATGCGTGCTCTGCACCATCACCTCCAGTGAGAACTGGTTTCACCATTCCAGCACCCTATTCAAACCACAGCCCACAAGGTACAGGCTTCATTTCAGCCGAGTGGAGAACTCCCATTTGTCATCCCCTGCACAAAGACAAAAGCCACTACTGACCCTACAAAACTAATGTTCACCCAATTAGCTTGACAATTCTGGTCTGCAAACCATGCTGGGCATAATATTATGGATCTCATACTTAGAAAAACAGGACACAGGCAGCCTCCAAACGCACTTGAGCTCCACCCATTTTGGATTTGTCAAGAGCAGATCTTGCCCTACTGAACCTGGTTGGATTTCTTTTGAGACTATGGCTCTAACCAATTTAGAAAAGCAATTCACTGGGTCCCGCACCACAAACTCCAACACACCTCCACATGAATATGGGACCAAAATTCACTTATATGAATTTTACTTTATCCCAAACACAAAGAAAGTTAAGAAATTTCCTCTCCCTCACCAAAGAATGGATACTTTCCAGAACTAAGTTATTACTCCCATAACCTACCACCCACCTCTTTAATAGGTGTCATTTACATTCTAGTTAGTTAATTAGACAATTTATAAATTAAAATTCTGTAATTCAAAGTGATCCACACACTGCTCCATAAACTTACAATTTCTAAAACATTTGTACGCAATATCAGGGTTAATGTGGAATAATTCTCTCCTATAAACACTCATTACATTGTCAGAACACTTCATCACTAGATGGATCTTAGAACAAGCACCATTAAATGCCGAGGAGGGTGGTGGAAGCTCCAGTTGGAGTTAAGAGAACATTTTTGGATTATAAAATTAAACTCTAACACACCACCAGGTATTAGTGAGAATATTCCTTTGCCTCCAGTGTTAAAAAAGGAGAGCTCTGGATGTAACATAGTATTTTTCTTAAAGCTTCAACATTTTATACTTTTAACATATAAATGTTAGCGTAATATAATAAATGTAAGCGTAAGCAAGAGGTTCTACACTCAAAAGAATACTGAGTGTAAGTAATATGTCCTATGCAGACCACCTCAAGGTCCCTATCCTTATATTCTGTCTCCTACAGGCTTTTGAGGGAGCTCTATGTCTGGCACACAGGCATTGTCAGACCCACTATGATGGACCTCCTGTATATCCATAAAACAAATAGCACTCAAATTACCTGTTCTAAAGACTTGTACTTGCTTGTGATATATAAAGACCTGCTGGAGATAGGTATGTATCCCAGAGACTTGCACCCATCTAGGGAACAGGCTTCCATCCATGGAAGCAGAGTTCCTCCCTAACCCAATTCAAGTGCAACTTGGACAACTGCACTTGAAACTGGACATTTATTCCTGGTGTGGCACCCAGAGTCTCTAATGGACAGAGGGGTGAGGCTGTAAATGGTTCATCTTCCAGGCCCATGCATACACTTATCAAGGTATCAGAACTTGCCAGAGGTTTGGGTTGCATGGTTAAGATTAAAAGGCCCTTGTGGTGCATGTTAGCCTTGTAAACACTTCTATGAACCTATACAATTCTAAAGGGATTATAGAGAGATGTTTAAATAAAACAAATGTGGTTTAATGTTTGTAAACAATGCAGCAAACAGTGTGACTCATGAGTAGGGAGCATGACATACAGGTCATTTTGTACCAGTGCAACGTCTTGATGTGGCCCTCAACTCTAAATTGTAGTCTCTTCAGTCCTGACCACAAAAGCAGTATAACCGTATTAAATTCACTTCTGTACCCAGTGTTTCAGTGCTAAGCATAGGGAATTTGAATGCAGGTACTGCACTACTGACTGACATCATCTGTCAATCACACCCTTAACCCCTAGCACCTGGGGCAATCTGAATCCTTCATCCCACCTTAGCTATGTGCTTTTGATGATCTGCTGTATAACTTAAATGTAGAAGGCTAAAGGAGTAAGGTGTGCATTAGGCTGAGGTGAAGTTCTTGTGATAATAAACAAAATTGCCAAAATACTCAGTAGTTTCAAAGGGGCAGTCCACTAGAAAATCACTAATATGGGGTTATGGAAGAGCCACAGCTAGCATCCCAGTACGGCTTCTGAGTCTAGTACCCCTCAACTAAGGACTGAGAAGATGCAAACACTCTTCTGCTCCACTACGAAGAGTAAGTAAAGATCTTTACTCCAACCAAAGAAGCACAGGAAAGGAGAGGGTATCTTCTGTTTCCAAACTGAGGAGCCAGATAAAGCACTTCAGCCCTGACTGAGAAAGCAGTATCAGCATGAATGTCTGAATGATGGAACTGCATCTACTGCAAGCACAAAGTGCTGAAGCTCTTCAATCCTGACTGGAAGTGCAGTATCGGCATTCATTTCTGAATTGGCTATTGTACTACCATCTATTGACTGGCATCTCTACTGCTTGTTAGTAGCCTGATTAAGTGTAACTTGTGGCTGTTCTAAGCCTTTGGATTTGAAGCACTTGGACTTCAGACCAGTTGTTTTACAGTGCAAGAGAAGGTATGTGGTCTGCACTGTTGTACAGGGTGGTAGGTAGCTTACATCCTTCTAAGTTGGGAGTTGCTGATTGAAGGCTTAGTGTCTGTGTTCATTTCAAGAGTGTATTAGTTCTGGTTTAAGCACTTGGGCTTCCAGGCCAGTTATTTTACATTAAGAAGGTGTGGTCTGCACTTTTGGGAGGAGAGGAGTAGACTTCTGCCCTTCTGAGCTGGGAGTTTCTGGTTCACTTGGGTTCATAGGTTCATACTAGGCTATCTGCCCTAGGGCATTTATACTAGCCAGAGTGTCATTTGGCTTTAAGCCACCCATTTTAAATTCATTTTGCTATGCCTTTTCTGAGGTTAGTATACTGTGCCTCTGTCTAACAGTGACACAGAAGTGATAGCTGGGGTAAACCTACGATCTCCCATCCACTCATCAAGATTCCTCTTGAGAGAGAGTCAATGTGGGACTCTGCCTAACCTGGACTGGGATTTTTATTCCAGGTGAAGGGAGCCTCTGGGTTATGAATCTGTCCCCAGCATGTCCCTATTTATTTCCAGTGCTGAGGTTCAAGTCTCTCGAGCACGTAGCTCGATGGGATTTGGATTTTCTGAGGTGCAGCATGTCCATTAATTCGGGTTGGACATGGCTTTCGTCAGGCACAGATGCATACTCTGAGCGGGCGGTATGCCACTGAGAAGAGCTGGAGTTTCTTTAACGGGCAGCATATGGCATCTGTTTGAGCCCTTTGATCCTCTTGGTGAGGTTCTTTTGGGGTCTTTCCAGTTGCTGCAGGTGTCTGGTAAGGTACATCCCAAAGGGGCATTGTACTCAATTATGGGCCTGATGGGGAGGGGGATAAGTAAGAGATCTGATGACCTCCCTGATCTAGATGTGAATCCCTTCATGATTAGATGGGCTATATAAAATGTTTTTCTAACCACTTTGGTTTACATATGGTTGTCAAATGAGAGATTGCTATCAACTTGGGTCCCCAGGTCCCCTAATGACTTCTTCTGTACTAATGGATTACCACCTATGTGGTAATTTGTAGGCGCTGTTGTTTTTGCCAAAGGGGATGACTATACACTTTTTGGCATTTGGCTTGAGGCCATGGCTCTGGCACCAGTTGTCTGTTTCTATGAGGCCCTTTTGGAGGATGCTTGTGTGCGGCTGGAGAGTTATGGTATGGTGCCCAGTTGCAGTCATCTTGAACTTGGTCAGCCACAGTCCTTCCGTGTTGGCCTGTACCGAAATATATACCGAACAAGAGAGGTCCCAGGACTGAGCCTTGTGGGATGCCCACTTGTAACTGGTTTGGAGTCTGACATGGCTCCAGCAATTCTAACCATGTGGGTTCTGTCCTTGAGCCAGTTTGCAACCCATCTAGTGACATAGGGGTTTTATATTTAAGCTGGTGAGCTTATCTATAATGCCCGAGTGGGGTGTGCTCGAAGGCTTTTCGCGAGGTCCAGGTAGGCTGTGTGGACCACCTTCCCTCGTCAATGGCCTTGGTGACTGTTCAGAAATCGATCAGGTTTAAGAGGCAGGGATCTGCCCTTAACAAAGCCAAACTGGGTAGGATCCAGTGTCTGTAGGTCCCCAATATCTTTATTTATGAGGGTCCATGATGATCCTTTCCATAGCTTTGCAGACCAAGCTAGTCAGGCTTATGGGGCGATAGTTTCCAGGATCGTTGAGGCACCACCTTTGTGGAAGAGGGACCACTGTTGCTATGCAGCCACTCTTTGGGTACATATCCTGTAGTAAGGCTAAGATTGAACAGTAGTTTTATGTTTGGGTTTAGCTCTTCTTGGAGTTCCTGTAGGGCCTTGGCCAGGACACCATCTGGTCCCATTGATGCTGTGTTTTTGCTTTGGGAGAGGCGGCTCTTACCTGAGCATCTGAGATGTCAGGGGCAGCACTCTGTTGGGATAGATATTTGCCCCTTTTGGTGGGGAGAGGGGGAAGTTTGCACTGAACCTGTCAGCTAGGATGTTGGCAATGTCTGTGGGCTAGGGTGTATTTTTGTCATTTTGGACTAATTCTGAGCATATCTGGGAATTCCCACCCAGGTTCCTAACATAACTAAAGAAGCCTTGTGATTATCCTTAGTGTCCTGTGCAATTTTCTTCTCTCAAAGCTGGCCTTAGAGCGATTTTATGAGTGCCCGTAGTAGTATTTGCTATTACTGATCAGAGATGCCTTCCTTTTGGGATTTTTGCTCTATCATGTAGCTTCACTCATCCCTATTGTATAGTTTGTTTGTGGCTGGGGGTCCACCAGACAGGACGTCTGCCTTTGGAGGATTGGGTCTTGGTTTTATTTGGGATTGCATGATCCATGCATTCCTGAAGGTGTGCATAGAATGGGTTTATAAAGGATTCTCTGCGGTCTGGGCATTATTTTCCACAGGCCGGGGGCTTTGAAGGATTGCTACCTCGGTTTGAGAGTGTGAAATTTGCTTTAGAGAAGTTTTCACTGTGGTTTTCTAGGGCAGGGGTGGGGTAGGGATGTGAATATCCAGTGAGATTAGTTTATGGTCTGATCTTACCAGTGAGGGATACACTTCTGGTGTGGAGCATAGTGTCCCCATGTTGGTGATGATCAGGTCCAGTATGTTTTTCCTCTTGTGGGGTGGTAACAAGTTGTTCCATAGCATTTGAGTTTATAAATTCTAGGAACCTTTGGGCTAGAGGGTGTTGGAGCTAGAGTAATGCTCCCAGTCTATGTTTGGGTAGTTGAAATTAAGCCCAATATAATGGTGTTTGGAGAGACCTTCATATTTTCCAGTATTCTCAGGAAGGCCAAGTAGGGGTTCCTGTGTTTGGGAGGGTGGTCTGTAGCAGGCTATAAATTGGAAGGCAGTTTTACCCACAGTTAGTTGCACATGGATAGTCTCTGATGCTTGGGTGCTGTGCCCACCAACCTGGAGGTGTGGGTATCTTTTGACGAATGATACTCCCCCCTCCTTTTGTGGTTTGGTCCAAGTTTTGGGGCGAAAAGCATGGTATGAGGTATAACCTGGTAGTGCTGGGGTGCTCTCGGGGCCTTGAACCAGGTTTCTGTTACTGCACAGATATCGATGTTCTCCATGCTAAGGAGAGGTTTGAGTCGCGATGCATCTTGAGGTTTAGACTTCTGGCGTTGAGTAGCATTACTCTTAGTTTTATCCTTGTGATACCTATGGAGGTGGGTTTGTCTTTTTGAGCCTTGCCTAAAAAGGCACTATGGGGGTAGCAAGAGCCTTTGCCAATATCCAAAAGCCCAGGGGTGACAGGTGCAAGCCGTCCCTAGCGAAACATCGTGGCTTGTCGAGCATATCATGCCAGGCTGACAGGCATTGGATCCCCTTTGAATGACACACCAACACTTAAGCCAATTGTTGGAAATTGATCATCTTGTCTTCATATTGTGGCATCATTCTTGGTGAGGTAAGATGCTACTCAAGGTCAGGGTCATACCGGCCTGGGCTACATGCTCAGAAGCTCCTCTATGTCTCTTTTCATGTAGTCCAGGGAGGGTACATCTCAGGTCATTCACCAGCATGGACAATGGCTGAGTCATATTTGTACTTGCCTTGGAGTGACCTGAGTGCTTGTCGTGTGGATCCTAGCCGTGGGCAGCTCACCGTGACCTTCTCCTTGTTCAGCCTGGTGCGGGGCGTCAGTGTGCCTGGCCGATAGAGTCACCCTATTACAAGTGTATCAGGTGTGTTGTTTAGCCTTAGGGCTGTGACTGTTTGGCACACTGGCTTTGTGAGCTATGTGTTGCACGTGTTTTGTTTTGGGGTAGCCAGTTTGCTTGGGTGTCTGCTTTGGAGGTCTCTGCTGCTTAGGCAGATTTTTTATTTTAGAGCCTCCAAGTATGTTTTGTGTTTATGTGTTTGGTTTGTTGTAGGTGGTAGGTCTATGTGAGACTGGAATTGTAGTGAGTGTGGTTTCCTTCTCCTCCCTGACTGGATTACGCCAGTACTGAGTTGAGAGCTTAGCCTCCAGTTTGGCTATATGGTTGCATCCCTCACCTGTGTTTGGAATTTTTGGGAGGGGGGGAGGGGTGTCTGTGTATGAGGCAGTTGTAACATTGCCTCAAGATTCTAGATTCACCAGCTGGACCAAGAGGAGATTGACAACTGACCTTTGGACATGCTAGAATAGTATTGGGAATTCCTTTATAATTGAAAAAAGGGCCAATGGGGAGCCAAGGTGTTACTCAAAGGGAGTTTGTGAGGGTAGTACTTTTAATTTTTAGAGCTGACTTATATAATTGGCTTTGTGAGCAGAGTGCCAGGTAACTTAAATGCAATGTGTTTACAGGTAACTTAAATGCAAAACGACAAACAGTAACTTTCTTTCCAAGTGAAACAAGGAAATAAGTACATTAAGCTTGATGCAGATATCACTAGGGATCCACAGAAGTGCTAAAGGCCATTTTATAGGTGGAATTAGCGTTTCAGGGGAAATAAACAAACAACAAGCATACAAATAAGCTAGATTCAGAAGGCCTGGATCTAGTCTATGCTACAACAAACAAGGTGTACCAATTTCAGTAAGAAACAGTTGAATATGCAGGCACTATAAGCCTCTAACCAGAAATTCCCTGCTCAGAAGGGCAAGAGTCCAGCCTCTCACTCCCACAAGAGTACGAGACCACAATCCTTCTTAGCGTAAAATAACTGGCCTGAAGCCCAGAATTGCTTAAACCAGAACTAATACACTTTTAGAATAGCAGACACTGAGCTCTCAGTCAGCAGTTTAACATGTAGAAGGGATGTAAGCTACCTGTCCTGCCACCACAGTGCAGGCCACAAACCTTCCTAATGTAAAACAACTGGTCAGAAGCCCAAGGTCTTATCCAAAGACTTAGAAATGATAGCTACACTTTAATCAAGTTACTACCAGCAGTAATAAATACAACTGAATACTTTAAAGAATGCCTGGATTGGTGCTCAAGTTATACAAACAAAGCTAGATTCAGCAGGGGCTGGATCTAGTCTATCTTACAACAAACAAAAAGATTGGTGTACCAATTTCAGTAAGAAGCAGTTCAAATATGAAGGCACTATAAGCTTTAACCAGAAATTCCCAGCTCAGAAGGACAGAGTCAGCCTCTCCTCCCACAAGAGTGCAGAACCACGAACCCTCTTAATGTAAAATAACTGGCCTCAAGCCAAGTGCTTAAACCAGAATTAATACACTTTTTAGAATAACAGACACTGAGCCCTCAATCAGCAGTTCCCAACTTAGAAGGATGTAAGCTACCTGTTCTGCCACTACAGTGCAGAAACCTAAACCTTCCTAATGTAAACTGGTCTGAAGCAGGTGCTTAAACTAAAAAGGCTTGTGGAATTTACACCAAGCAGTAATAAATACAATTGAGTACTTTTAAGATGGCCTTAAAGCAAAATAATAAAGCAGGAAAAACACAAATACAGTAAAAAGCAGATGCATTTTTTTTTTTTTTGGAAAGAGAGAAAGGAGTAGCAGAAACTAAGCTGATTGGCCTTCTCCAAATGCTGTCCCTGTACTGGGTAGAATGAGGTAATGACACTAGACTGGGAGGAGGGTCCCAGATCAAATTTACACTGGGAGGCGGGCAGCTGCAAGAGCCACCAACTATAAAAACACTATACCAACAGGGAGGGAGGGAAACAAACTGCAGAAATGTTACTGACAGCTGAAAAGCAGCAGTGAGCCTTTAAATGAAAGTTTTAAACAGCTAAAGGAGCCACTAGAAAAAAGACAGGTTTGCTGCAACAAGTTATCATAAACAAACAACCCAACTGATGCTTGCAATAAGAGTGGACAATTTCCAGTTAATACCTCACACACAGTGAAACTAGCTAGAAAGAATACACAGTACACAAAGTGCTATAAACAACAAAGAACAAAATAAACAAAAAACAGGATACTTAGCGATATATAGTGTAGCTCCGAGTTTGCTGAGTGTCCTTCGTTCGATCAGCTCACTGTAAAATGGCTGACACTCACAACTGAGCTTCTTAGGTAACAGAAAGTTGAAACCTGAGACAGCTTTTAAGAAAGAAATCTCAAAAGAACCAATGAGGTGCTTAGTCTAAGCTGTAGTTAAAAGGAAGCTTATGTGTGCCTGCATATTTGAACTGTTTTCTTTCTAGAGAAATTGGTATGCCTTGTTTGCTGTAGCATGGACTAAATTCAGACCTGCTGAATCTAGCTTTGTTTGTATAACTTGAGCACTAATCCAGACCATCATCTTTTTTTTTGGAGAAGGTTTCCCTACACCCCAGTGGCAAGAGTGTGCAGTTAGGACTTGTCTGATCGAAGACTGCTGGAATGGGGCTCAGTTTTTAGTTTTTTATTGGTTAATTTGTTTAAATCAGTTAGCTCATTTGCTACTGTTATATTAAAAAAATGCACTTTATGCATCGCCGCTTAGCAAGGGTTAAACTATTCCTGGTGCCATAAAGTCTGCTCTTCAAGTTTTCTCTTATTATTAGAACTAGCCAGTTTTTTAGTTTTAGCACTCAAATCTGTTTCTTTGAGCTCAGCACTTGTTCAGAACTCGTTGTAAGCACTAAATAAGCTGCAAATTACTACAGCACTCAGCTTACTTGTCTAGAGGAAAACTGTTTTTAGTACTTAATAAATAAGCACCTGTCCAGGCATATCTAAGGGTCAGCTCCCAGTGTTTTCTCCTGTCTAGCTGGTGAATCTTGGCATCTTAGGGCAATGCAGCAATTGCCTCATGTACACAGACAACCCTCTCCTCCTACCACCCAACACTACAACCTGTAGAGATGCATTTATATAGCCAAACTGGAAGCAAAGCTCTCTTCACCCAAGACTGGACTAGACAGTCAAGGAGGAGAAGGTAAACACCTGTACCACACCACACTCCATGGCATAGTCCCTCAGAACATACACCACCAAACACACACATAGCAACTTCAAAACACACACCTAAATTCACGGGAGGCTTTCAATAAAAAACCTGCTCAAGCAACAGAGACCTCCAAATCAGAAAGGCATGCAACCTCCACCCCAACACAACCCAAATGACACATAGCCCACAAACTCAGTGTGCCACTCAACCACAGCCCA
This sequence comes from Protopterus annectens, assembly GCF_019279795.1. Classification (NCBI taxonomy): domain Eukaryota; kingdom Metazoa; phylum Chordata; order Ceratodontiformes; family Protopteridae; genus Protopterus; species Protopterus annectens. The sequence goes on from NC_056726.1 coordinate 956,137,389, forward strand.
TAAGGCATAACAACGTACCCAACACTCTAGTTATAGATGACTCTATAGTCAGGCGCACTGATGTTCCACTAACCAGGCTAAACAAGGAGAAAGTTACTGTCAGCTGCCTGTCAGGTAACAGGGTCTACCACATAATGCACACACTCAGGTCACTCCACAACAAGTACAAATATGACTCTGTCATTGTTCATGTTGGTGTGAATGACCTGAGATGTACCTTCCTGGACTACACGAAAAGAGACATGGAGGAGCTCTCTGATCTTGTAGCCCAGGCAGGTATGACCCTAGCCCTGAGTAGCATCCTGCCATCACCCAGAATGATACCACAGTAGAAGGACAAAATGATTGCCTTCAACAATTGGGTAAGCTTCTGGTGTCATTCTAAGGGGATCCAGTATCCATCTGCCTGGAATAACATGATTAACAGACCACAATGCTTTTGCCAGGGATGGCCTGCACCTGTCGCCCTTGGGATTCCGGATACTGGCTAAGACTCTTTCCATCCCTTCTGAAGTACCTAACACAGAAGGTCTTTGGCTAATGAAGTATGCAGATGACTGCAAACTAGAAGCCATAATTGAAACTACTAATGATGTGGGCATCCTACAAAAGGGTCTCACTGAGACAGGTGTCTGGTGTCAAAGCCATGGCCTCAAGCTCAATGCCAAAAAGAACATTGTCATTCCCTTTGGTAAAACTCTGTACTCCATGAGCTACCACATATGTGGTAGTCTATTTAACACCGAAAGTGTGATAAGAGACCTTGGGACATAGGTGGACAGTAGTGTCTCTTTTGATAATCACATCGCCACAGTAGTCAGGAAATCCTTCTATGTGGCACACCTCATCACAAAAGGTTTCATCCAGAAAAAGAGGTCATTGTTCCCCTCTACTCGTCACTCATTAGACCCATTATAGAGTACAATGCCCCTTTTGATATGTACCTCACAAGACATCTACAGCAACTGGAAAGGCCGCAGAAATATCTCACAAAGAGGATTACCAGCCTCAAACAGATGCCCTACACAGACTGTCTCAAAAAACTCCAGCTTTACTTCGTCACATATCACCTACTCAGAGGCGATCTCTGCCTAACATACAAATCTATGTCAAACCCAGAGCTGCTGGACATGCTCCATTTAAAGAAATCCCAATCCCTCCAATCTACATGCTCTAGGGACCTAAATCTTGTCACCACAAGGGACAGAACATGTTGGATAGATTCCTGTCCCACAGACTTCCAATACTCTGGAATAAACTACCTATCTATATCAAGCTCCTCATTAGCACTCTTCAAGAAAACCTTGATGATTGGATGGGAAGTAGAAAATTCACCCTGGAGGTCACTTCTGTGGCTCTGCTCGACAGGGATACAAGAAAATAATTTTCTTGGGTGGCAAAACCCAGGGTACCTTTTTGACTAGGCTTGTATAGGCCCTAGGGCCAAAAGCCTAGTACCTACCTATAAACCTATGAACCTATGAACTGATAACACCTTGGACACCTTGTGGCTGTTCCGACTGTTATGCCCTAGCCTTATCTGAGTGGTGCAGTTGTTAAAGTTGTCGCCTCACAGCAAAAGATTCTCTGGTTCAGTTCTCAGCTGGGGTGCCTTCTGTACTGAGTCAGCATGCATTTGCATGGGTTTCCTCTGGGTGCTCCGGTTTCCTCCCACATTCCAAAGACATGCATTCGGAGAGTTTCTCCCTGGGCCTCCACTGAAAATAGGCTCTGTCCCAGTCAGGCTTTCCCGGTCAACAAATGTTAAATAAATAAATGTTACTGAACATCTGATGCATGTTCTCACTGGCAAGCATTTTGTATACAGATTACAGGATTTACTGTGTATGACTTTAGTTGCCCTGGCATTTATTTCACAGGTACTTGAAGATCTTTGTAAACCTTAAGTTTACAGAACATTATATACACTTATTTTTTCATTTGAGGATAGCTGATATTAGGATGATAAGTTCATTACAAGGCCTTACTACTGTAAGATTTTTTACTTTTTAGGATGTGGCTGTGAATTCTTTACACAATGAAACATAATTATTAAAAAATGGAATTTCAGAACTGTAAAATAAATTGTTTCAAAGCTAGCTAATCAAGTGGACTTGCTGAGATGTTTTATTAAGTTTGTTGTTGTGTCTTTCGGCTTTTGCCAGTTAGGGGCCATCACAGTGGAACTCCGGTCCGCTAATGATTGGCAGCAGATTTTTACATGCCAAGTTGCCAGCCCTAATGCACAACCTTCAATGAAGGTATGCCCATTCACGCATGTCTCCACACAGAAGACACTCTAGCTGAGAATCGAACAGGACAACATCTTACTGTGAGGACAATGCTACCGCAGCACCGCCACAGTACTGAGATGTTTTATTAAGTTTATTGTGCCATTAATTAAGGACTGGAGTTTTGAGCACACAGTCAACACTAGTGGAAGATGCTAAATGAAGCAGTAATACTAAATGATGAAGTGTTGTACAGTATGTGGCAGTGAGACATTTTCTTGCCCTTTCTCTCTCTTTTTTTTTTGCAAAAATTGTTGTCACACTGTCATTACTATGTTTCAGAGTCCATTCTTACTGTTCACTGATTGAAATGTCATTTTGATAAGGCTGAAGTCACATTTGTCATGTAGGAAGAAATATTTTAAAAATTTAGCAGTTTGACATTGTTGGTGCATTCCTTTATTCATTAAATCAGATGAGTTATCTTAAACAAGTAAATCTAACGAGGAAGCAGTTATAGGAACATCATTGTTAGTGACAACTTTTGTTTTTATGTCTATTGTACTTTGCTATTCTGTAACAGATATGGAATCATTCACTGAAATATCAAATTGCTATTTCTACTACAACTCTAGCTTGAAAAATTATTTACAAAGAAGCAATAGAAATCATCCAGTTGCAAAAACATTTGTCACTGCAATGGAAACTGAACTGAAGAAGAGCTCTAGGATTCCTAGAGTACAGAAGAAGAGTAGAAAAGAGTACAGAAGAATTCTAAACTTACAGAGAAATCTGTAGCTTTGGTAAGAAATGCTTAATCTTTAGAACTGTGAATGAACTCTGATAATCCTTTTCATAAAACAGATTTATAAATTAAATAAAAGTAGTCCTAGAATTGTGTTTAATTGCTATTGTAGTAAGGAACACTTTCATTTTTTTATGAAATGAAAGTTATACATAAAAGACAACACTGTATTTAAGCCATGTAAGACATTTTGCAATCAAAATTAACACAGTGGTTCTTCATAAAATGGTGGCTTTTATACCCTCATCTACATTCCATTTTATTGGTAGACAAGTTATTGTTATGTGATTTTATCATTAAAATGTCAAAAGTCAGTTTATAAAACTTGCTCCTATTCACATCTTTCTCATTATTATTATAACAGCGCCATCATCCTGTCTGAAACATTTTGTAGTATACATTTAGAGCTGTTCACCTGCAGAAGAAGCAATGATGCTGAAGTCTAGGGAATAAGCTGCCTATATTAAACAGGCAAATTCTTGTAGGCATATTTCAAGCAGGCTGTCAAACAGCACCTTTCTAAAAATTGTTCCTCAAACTATGCTGTTACATGATCTGTTTGCCCTCCTCAGTTCTCTCCTCATTCTTACACCCTTGTCTCCCTTTTGTTTGACCCTTCCATCTTCCTCACTTATACAAAAGTCACCTGTTTACAGGGGTGGCTCATGCTATCAGACTGCAGGACTGCAGCCCCCCCCCCCCCAGCTGTAATAATTGAAATACGTTTTAAAAAATAAAATAATTAGAGCTGCAATCCCAGAACAAATTGAGCATATGTGCGAATCCAGACTGCTGTTTAACCAGTCCAGATTACAAAAAGAAGGCATCTGTATACTGATGCCTAGAAGTCTATAAACTGCATAGCCTGGAAGGGGACATCTACAGTCACGAATGTGGGAGGAAATTGGACTGCAACAGATTTGTATTTCTTTTACAAGGGAAGGTTCCAGGAACAAGATGCTGAAAGGGATTTTGTTGTATTGCTGCTGCTTACAAGGGAAGGTTCCAGGAATGAGAAAATGCAAAGGATTTTCATTGTATTTCTTACAAGGGAAGCTGCTGCAAGGCAAATACAGTTTCAACAAAGCTGGTATGTATAAGCTGCTGTGAGGGATTCCTACAAGGGAAGCTGCTGCAAGAGGAATTCAGTTTCAGCTGGTGTATGTGTGTGAAATGCCCCAGTTAAATATACCTGGTGGCTAGAGTTATTCAGGCTCTAACCCTGAACCTTGGATACAGGTAGCAAGAACCTGAATTCCCTTCCCACCACCACTTGTGAAAGCTGTCCAGATGTATGCCTCATATTTTTGTTCTGTTCTGTTCCTCATAAAATCTGTGTTTTTCTGGATTTTTGCAATCAGTGAAGGATTGAATTCACTAAATAATGACAGGCATTTGAATTTCAGACTTCATATTCTTCAGAAAATACACAGTAGCACAAAACATTTTATTCTAGCAATTTTCTAAGTTTATAAGATCAATATTTGAAATTTGTCCCTATTTTGGGGGCTATATTCCCCCATTATTGGCTTTGTCCAGGATTTTTGTGCTAAGAGGTTGAGAACTGAATTCACTAATTGATAGCCATTTAAGTTTCAGTCTTCCCATCTTTCAAGGAGCAGCTGATTTGCCATAGTGGTATATTGCTCTAACTGCAGTATACAGGGTCCTAGGTTCAAGTCTTGGCAGTGAAATGCATGGTGGTAACACAACCTTTTATTCTAGCAACTTTCCAAGATTATACAAGCAATGTTTAAAATGTGTCCTGGTTTTGGGCTTTTGTCCACCCCAATAAAGTTTGACTTTTCCAGATTTCTTGTGCTGCAAAGTTGAGAGATACAGTTGAGTGTTGAGTGGTTTTCCAAGGAGCTGAGAGCTTCATGGGAAGAGAGGATTAATGCTGCTTATGCTGCACCAGATTCTATTGTTAATAGCATAACAAGTTGAATGCTTTCTTTTGATGCAGAAGGTTGTGGGTTCTACTCCCACAGTATGTAGATGCATTGCTGATACTGTACTGTGTTGTACTTTTAAAGAGGTTGATGCTGCAGTCCTGAGAATGTCCTCTTTAGTGGAGATACCTAGTAACTATGAACCTGTTATCAGTTTGCCATCGATTTCCTATTGCAGTATTACTAGCTTATCATTTTTAATGTAACATAGGCAATGTATTCTTCAAGGGCAACAGGCACTTTATTTGTAGATTAAACAATGAAATATAAAGTTGTTTGCTAGCAGCAACCTTTTCATTAGTTACAGATCTCTTTACTGTGGAATCATTTAGATGACTTTTACTTCTGCAGAAATTGTGCATATTTACTGATACTGGTGGATTGTAGAAGCTTGAGTACACTTTTATGATGGAAATGTTCTGAATTGGGCAGTTTCATCATTATTAGTGTATGCATTTTGTTTCATTATTTACTGGAAACATTTTCAAAACAATAAGTTTAAAATGCCCTCTAACAACTGTACTGTATTATACATGGAATATAATTTAATACAATCAGGAAGATGTTTATTGATTATCTGATCAGCTCAGGTACCGCCCTCCCAGTTCTTGGCTGGATGTGCTCGATTAGGAACCAGTTAAATCAACTGTCTACAAGCACAGGCTTTTTGTTACTGAATATTTTCCACTGATCGAGTCTGAATGCTACTGAAAGTGATGAAGTCAGGCTGAAGCAATCGCTTCTCTTAGATCTTCATTTTTTTTGGGGGGTACTTATTGTCCACACCTAGGGAGCTAAGTCTGTCATGTAGGATTTCTGCCACACAATTCTCATGGCTGAGCTATACCTCTCAACTGTCCAGATTTTCACAGAATGAATAGATTTTTGCTTCTTATTTTTGGTTTGTTCCTCATAAAATTTGTGGTTTTCTGGCAAACCATTTAGGAACAAAGTCACTAAATAATGATAGACATTGAGTTTCAGACTTCATACCCTTCATAACAATGTATGCTAAAGCAAGACCTGTTATTCTATAAACTGTCTACATTTATACAAGAGCAATTTTTAGTACTGTTTGTTTCTTTCCCCATATTTGGCCTTGTCCAGATTTCCTGCATTCAGAGGTTGAGCTGTATGTGCAAATAAATCACTTTATACAATTAGGTATATCCAACTCTCAACTGTCCCCAATTTTGGCTCAAAATGTTGCTCTCCCCCTAATAATCCCTCCGCAAAATGGCAATTTTAGAATAAATGTGGAGGGTTTGCAATTAATAAATAATTATAATGATCAGAGTTACAAATTACTTTTATTTCAGAAATGCATGTAGATTTTCTAATTTTGTCAGCTGCTCAACTTAACAGTACTAATATTAAAAAGTGTCCCTTCTTTGACAGGTTCCCAGTTGTATTGTGTGGCTATGTTATATTTTTTCATCACATTTTTGGTCTGTTTTTCATAAAACTGTGGTTTTCTGGCATGTTGGTGGCAAATATTTAAAGACTGAAGTTAAAAATAATGACAGACATTTCAGTTTCAGATTTCATACCCTTCAGAAAATTCATACTAATGCGAGATCTACTATTCTATTATCTTTCCAAATTTATAAGAGAAATATTTAAAAATTGTCTTTATTTTTGGGCCTTTGACCCACTTCTATTTATGGCTTTTTCCAGATTTCTTGCTTTGAGGTTGAGGGGTATGACAAATGTGTCAGGACCATCACTGTCAGCCAGAGACATTTCAAATTGTGACATACTTGTTGTACCCCACTCCCCCATGTAGTGACTCTGGATTTAGCCAAGCAAGGAAAGGAATGGTTATGCAGTGTAAGTGTGCAGAGTATCCCCCATCCAAGGTAGACACAAATACTAAAGTGGCTTTTCATCTGTCTTTGACTTTTCAGAATGTTCTGGATTTCGGTCATATTTTTATACTGTTCATTTATGCTTCTTATTATTCAGAAACTGCATGTTGTTGCAGTGCCTGTTGCTCTGTGTTTAAGTAGCAATGCTTTAATGACCATCAGGTAAGCTTGTCTGAGATTGTAAGATGCAAGTAAGCTTTAATAAGCATACTGTTAAAGAATTATCAATATTGAAAGCCTTTTTGTTGTTGCCTTGCAGAGAATATTAACATAACTAGATAACGTATAAGCCTAAGGTATTGAAATGCATATGACAGTATTTGTAATAAAGGACAGTATTACAGTAACTTCAGAAGCTCATTACATTTGTTAGAGACTTGCAGTCATCTTTGCAGGCTTTACTCATAAACCTAAACAGAATGTCAATCTATCATGTGCGGTCCATAACCTGTGCAGTTCATAGATTCATAGGTAGATACTAGGCTATTGGCCCTAGGGCCTATATAAGCCTTTTTGGAGACTTGCAGTCATCTTTGCAGGCTTTACCCGTAAACTAAACAGAATGTCAATCTATCATGTGTGGTCCATAACCTGTGCAGTTCATAGGTTCATAGGTAGGTACTAGGCTATTGGCCCTAGGGCCTATATAAACTAGCCAAAGGTACTCTGGCTTTCGCCACCCAAAAAAATCATTTTCCTGTGCCCCTTTCAAGCAGAGCCACAGAGGCGATCCCTGAGGTGAATTTCCTATTTCCCATCCAAGCATCAAGATTTTTCTTGAAGAGTGCTAATGAGGAGCTTTGTTTGATATAGATAGGTAGTTTGTTACAGAGTATGGGAAGTCTCTGGGACAGGAATCTCTTCCTCCAGTATGTTCTGTTTATTGTGGTGACAAGTTCTAGGTCTTTAGAGCATGTAGCTCAGAGGATTGGGATTTCTTTAAGTGGAGCATGTCCAACAGCTCTGGGTTTGACATAGCTTTGTATGTTAGGCAGAGATCACCTCTGAATAGGCGATATGTGACGGAGTAAAGCTGGAGTTTTTTTAGATTGTCTGCATAGGGCATCTGTTTGAGGCCAGTAATCCTCTTTGTGAGGTATTTCTGTGGCCTTTCCAGTTATTGTAGATGTCTTGTGAGGTACATACCAAAAGGGGAGTTGTACTTTATAATGGGTCTAATGAGTGAGGAGTAGAGGGGAACAATGACCTCTTTTTTCCTGGATGAGAAATCTTTTGTGTTGAAGTATGCCACATAGAAGGATTTCCTGACTACTGTGGCAATGTGATTATAAAAGGAGAGACTACTGTCCAGCTGTGTCCCAAGGTCTCTTATCACACTTTCGGTGTTAAGTAGACTACCACCTATGTGGTAACTCATGGGGTTTTTACCAAAGGGGATGACAATGCATTTTTTGGCATTGAGCTTGAGGCCATGGCTTTGACACCAGGAATCTGTCTCAGTGAGGCCCTTTTGTAGGATGTCCACATCATTAGGAGTTTCGATTATGGCTCCTAGTTTGCAGTTATCTGCGAACTTCATCAGCCAAAGACCTTCTGTGCTAGCACGTACTTCAGAAAAGTAGATACCAAACAGGGGAGGACCCAGGACTGAACCCTGTGGTACTCCACTTGTCACTGGTCTGAAGTCAGATTTGGAGTCTGCTATTTTCACAGTGTGGGTTCTGTCAGTGAGCCAGGTGGCAACTCATCTTGTGAGATAGGGATTTATACCTAGTTTAGTGAGTTTATAATTCCAGAGTGGGGGATGGTGTCAAAAGCCTTGGCTTTGGAGAGTGGTTTTTACCTGTGCAGCCGTGATTACAGGAACTTTGCATTCTTCCGGTATAGAGATGGGCCCTTTAGGGGGTAAGAGGGGGGTAAAGCTAGTACTGAACCTATATGCCAGGATGTTGGCAATATCAGTTGGTTTTGTATATTTAGTGCCATTGTGCTGTAACTCAGAGCAGATCTGAGTGTTGCCATTGAGATTCTTGACATAGCTATAGAATGTTTTGTGGTTGTCTTTAGAATCAGTGGTGATTTTGTTTTCGTAACTAGCTTTGGAGGATTTTATGAGGGATCTCAGCTTCTTACTAAGGCTGAGCAGGAAGTTCCTCCAATCATGGGATTTTACTATTTTTTGCAACAGTTTCTTTCTTCTGTTGTAGAGTTTGTTTATGGCAGGGTACAACCAGATTGGCTTCCTTTTTTTGGAGGATAGCATCTTGGTTCTGTTAGGGATAGCATGATCCATGCACTCGTGTAAGTATATTGTGTAGGTTTCAGCAGTCGTACCTCTATTGTCTGTCTGCATGGGTTTCATGAAGTTTGCCACTTCTGTCTTAAGAAGCATGTAGTGGGCTTTGGAGAAATGTTTTACGGTGGTTTCCCTAATGGGGGTGGTGGTGGGATGTGGATGTCTAGGATGATTAGCTCTGTGGTCGGATCTGACCAACGAGGAATTGACCTCTGGTGTGGAACACCAGTCGCCCATGTTGGGGGTGTGGATAAGTTGATCCAAGACATTGGAATTTATGAATTCCAGAAAATGTTGAGCAAAAGAGTTGGAACATGAGTAGTTTTCCCAGTTAATGGTGGGGTAGTTGAAATCGCCCATTATTAGGGTGTTTGGTTGTACCCTAATATTTTCCAGTGTATCAAGAAATGAGGAGTGGGAATCCTGGGGCATGGTGGGGGATCTGTAGCAAGTTACAGTCTGGATTGCGGTCTTGCCCAGAGTTAGTTGCACTTGGATAATCTCGGATGCATTATGCTGAACAACTAGCCCGGTGGTGTGGATATCCTTAATGAATATAGACACGCCTCCACCTTTAGTGTTTCAGTCCAGGTTAGGTGGCCAAAAGGTGTGGTATGAATTATAGCCTGGTAATGCAGGGGTGCTGTCTAGAGCCTTGAACCAGGTCACTGTCACTGCACAGATGTTGATGTTCTCAATTTTAATGAGTGCTTCAAGTGAATGCATTTTGAGGTTTAGACTTCTAGCATTAAGTAGCATTACCCTCAGATTTTGCTTGCTTGTACCTGTTATGGTGGTGAATTTGTCATTTGAACCTTGTCTAAAAAAGGCAATATAGGGGTGGCAAGATCCTTGGCCAGTATCCGGAATCCCAAGGGCGACAGGTGCAGGCCATCTCTGGCAAAGCATCATGGTCTGTCGATCATGTCATCTCAGGCAGACAGATACTGGATCCCCTTAGAATGACACCAAAAGCTTAGCTAATTATTGAAGTCAATCATTTTGTCCTTGTACTGTGGTATCATTCTGGGTGATGGCAGGATGCTATTCAGGGCTAGGGTCATACCTGCCTGAGCTACAAGATCGAAGAGCTCCTCCATGTTTCTTTTCATGTAGTCCAGGGAGGTGCATCTCAGGTCATTCACACCAACATGGACAATGACAGAGTCATATTTGTACTTGTTGTGGAGTGACCTGAGTGCGTGCATTATGTGGTGGATCCTGGTACCCAACAGGCAGCTGACAGTAACTTTCTCCTTGTTTAGCCAGATGAGTGGAACATCAGTGTGCCTGACTATAGAGTCACCTATGACTAGAGTGTTGGGTACGTTGTTATTCCTTATGGGCTGTGGTTGAATGGCACACTGAGTTTATGGGCTATGTGTCATTTGGGTTAATCCTTTAAGCAATTTATCTTGAGCTTGTTTCTTGTTTGCTGTTCATTTTTTATTTTGATCATGTTTTCCCCATGAAAGAAGTAGATAGTTGTTGTCAGGCAGCAGGTCTTTCTTGGATAAAAAACATTTTTACAAGTGGGGGTATCATAGAGATTGCTACTTTCAGCATGTTACTTCGTACTTTTATAAAGTTGAATATAAATTATAATTAGAACTGCAGTGCAAGGAGAAGTGGTTTGAGTTGAGTGCTGCTTGTTTTTTTATACTTGATTTTGACTAGCATTCCAGTAAAGTATTTAAAAAGTAATTTATTTTTTCTTGCCTCACAACTTTTTTGTTTCCATCTAGATATTAAGTAAGCTGTTATGTAGCCAATGCATTGATATATTTTTTTCTTCTCCACTTCATTTTGTCTTGATTGGACTCTCATAATGACAGTTTGGCACTCAGGGCGGCGTATTTAATTAAAGTCCCATTTTTTGTGGTTTTGAGCATAGCTCTGCCCTTTTCTAGTTGGCCACACCCTTCCCATTGGCCCCATCTATTCAACTGTTTCCTGCAGACCCTTTGATTTGAAGTCAGCAGGCACCACTGCCTGTTTATCAGCCTTGTGTCCTGATTTCATCACCTTTAATTTCATCCTGCCCTCTCCTTTCTCTCACTCTCTCCCCTTTTTTACTCTCTCTCTACTTCACTTTCCTCTCTGCTACCCTCTCTCATCACTCTTTCCATCCTTTCATAGTCCCTCTTTCATCTTCCCTGTAATCCTAATATCTGACTTGCTCTGACCATTCTGTTGTACAGACTGTAAATAGGATTTTAATGATCTCTGTAAATTGTTTGAGTCAAGTACATATTTACACTTACTACTAAATAAGCTGTGTCAAGCTGCAACTTCCCAGCTGACATAGATATACTGATTTACAGAAAGACAAATTTGACTAGCTTCTCTAAAATCTTGTCCTCTTTCTTCTAAAGCACCAAGTGTTACAAGTAGCCTGAAGAAAAGGTCATCAGAACTTAATGAAAGCTACATAGATGAAGTACATCAGGTAAATATATTGTATCTACTTTCTATTTACAACCAATACAATGCTCTACTAATAATAAAAAGCTTATTTCTGAGTCTGGGAAGGTTTCATATTGGATTCTGCATTAGTTTACAATTCATAGAAATAGATTTCATTTTAGGTAATGTTTTGTAGGATTAATGCTGTAAGTGTATGAAACACTGGCTCTGATTTCAGATTTGCAGTTAAATAAAAAAATGTACACAGATCTGGTATATAGGTCAGTTCAGCGGGATCACTTAAAATTACTGTCTGACTTGTGGGAGATGCAGACCTTGTACACTTTCAGCTACTGATGTAGTAGTAGCTGTGGTTTGCCCAAGGTCCCTATAGTATGAAGGGTGAGTCACAGATCATAGGGTCATAGGAGGTCACTAGGCTAATGGTCCTGGGGCCCTTACAAGCCTAACCAAAAGTTTATCCCCAAAAAAAGAAACCTCAGTCAGCACCTGTTGCCCCTGTCAAAAAGGGACAGAAGGGGAACCCCTGGGACAAATTTGTGATTTCCCATCCACTCATCAAGGTTGAGCTTAAAGAGGGTCAGTGAAGTACTCTGTTTGACATGTATGGAAAGTCTATTCCAGAGACGGGGCAGCCTCTGGGACACAAACCTGTCTTTCCAGCAGGTTTTGTTGATGTCACATATTAGATTTAGGCCTTTCGAGTGGGTAATGCATGAGGAGTTAGACTTACGGATATGGAGCATCTCTAGTAGGGCAGGGTCCGATACTGCCTTGTAGGTGAGACACAGATCACCTCTGAGCAATCTAGCTATCGTCCTGTACATGTATTGGTTGATTGACATTATTTCATGCTTTGTTTAGCTATATTACACATAAGTGAAATTCACTTTGCATTGTGAATTAATAGACTGATCATTGCAGCAGAAATAAGTGTCTTTATACTATTACTTCTGTCACTGCAATATTATCAAAAAGGCATATGCTTTCAGCTTTAAGAGCTTTGGTTTCTAGGTTCATAAGTGTGTCCTACGCTAACGACCACTGGGACCTTTATAAGCCTAGCCATGCAACCCAAATGTATCTCAAGAGTTATTGTGTCTTACAGTTTATTTTAAGGGGTGTATGTTAGGTCACAATTTAATGGCTATGTCTGTTCATCAGAGACATAGGTGTCAGACCGAGGTGAATTTCCAATATCCCATCCATGGGTAAAGTGGCAGCTACATCTATTTTACCACCTTATAGTTTACGAGAATGTACCCATCCCATCTGGGGGTTTGCCTAAGACTTTTACTGCACATTAATCAGCAAAATATTTGGCTGCAGCAAGTATTACATTTGAGATTCTACTTAAAAGGTACGTGTGTGTAAAAACATTGTACCAGCATTGCTTCAGTCGGACAATTGGTAATGTTGATGAGGAATTATATATGTGTATAAATACATCTGTTACCCCAGTCTGTGCCATTACTCTGTTAATATGAGGAATCATATAGGTGTATAAATACATCTGTTACCCCAGTCTGTGTCATTACTCTGTTAATATGAGGAATCATATAGGTGTATAAATACATCTGCTACCCCAGTCTGTGCCATTACTCTAATATGAGGAATAATATAGGTGTATAAATACATGTGTTACCCCAGTCTGTGCCATTACTCTGTTAATATGAGGAATCATATAGGTGTATAAATACATGTGTTACCCAGTCTGTGCCATTACTCTGTTAATATGAGGAATCATATAGGTATGTAAATACATCTGTTACCCCAGTCTGTGCCATTACTCTGTTAATATGAGGAATCGTATTGGTTACCCCAGTCTGTGCCATTACTCTGTTAATAGCAGATCATGAAAGATGCTCGAGGAATTCATGCTTTACAAAACAGAATCCTGGGGTCTTGAGATAGTCCACTTCAGTTTGAGGAAGTGACATGTTTAGTGCAATTGATCTTTTCAAATGCCAACTGTTGCATGTTTGAGAAGGTACTGTCTTCATTGAGACAGCTTTTAGTAAAATGTTTTATATATGTAAAATGGAAAAATGATGAAATCTGAAACATCACCCTGTAGGAAAATTGTTTATTGGAACACAAGACATTAGCGCTTTCAGGTGAAAAAAACCTTCTTCAGATAGCACTTGAGCACAGATTTTAAATTATGGTAAGTACACTGGATAGCACAAATTTCAAGTTATGGTAAGTACATTAACTCTTTATTTGGTGCTATCTGTGTCATAGGTTCATAGGATGGTACTAGGCTATCTGCCCTAGGGCCTATACAAGCCTAGCCATAGCAATTCCCTGGCTATTACTTCCCACACTGTTTACTTCCCTGGACCCCTGTCTAGCAGGGTGACTGACGTGATCCCCGAGGTGAATTTCCTTTCTCCCATCCAATCATCAAGGTTCCTTTTGAAGAGGGCCAAAGAGGCCCTCTGCTTGACATGTATGGGCAGTCTATTCCAGATCTGGGGAGTCTCTGGGTCAGGAACCTATCCCTCCAGCATGTTTTGTTTATTGTGATGACAAGATTTAGATCCCTGGAGCGTGTGGCTCTGAGGGATTGGGATTTCTTTAAGTGTAGCATGTCCAACAGCTCTGAGTTTGACATGGCCTTGTATGTTAAACAGAGATCACCTCAGAGTAGATGATATGTGACAGAGTATAGCTGGAGTTTTTTAAGGTGGTCAGCATAGGACATCTGCTTTAGGCCTGTGATACTTTTAGTGAGGTATTTCTGCGGCCTTTCCAGTTCTTGCAGATGTCTTGAGAGGTACATACCAAATGGGGTGTTGTATTTTATAATGGGTCTAATGAGGGATGAGTACAGTGGGACAATGACCTCCTTTTTTCTGGATGAAAAGCCCTTAGTGATGAGGTGTGCCACATAGAAGGATTTCCTGAATGTTGTGGCGATGTGGTTATTAAAGATGAGACCACTGTCCACCTCTGTCCCTAAGTCTCTTATTACACTTTCGGTGTTTAGTGTACTGCCACCTATGTGATAATTCACGGATACGTGTTTTTTCCCAAAGGGGATAACTATACATTTCTTGGCATTGAGCTTGAGCCCATGGCTCTGGCACCAATCATCTGTTTCTTTAAGGCCCTTTTGTAGAGTATCCACATCATATGGGGATTCAATAATGGCTCCCAGTTTGCAGTCATTTGTCATTATTGATCACGGATGAGTCAGAATCCCTAGTTACTATGAACCCTGAGAGGCCTCAGGGAAGGATATGCCAGACCACAGAGGAACCAAAAGAAGCCCTGCTCCTGGACACCAAATCCAGCTTATAATGCATAACAAAGGTGTGGGAGTTAGACCAAGTAGCAGCATCGCAAATCTCATCTAAAGAAAGTTTTGCCAAGAGGCTGAAGATTTGGCGAATGATCTAGTAGAGTGAGCTTTAACTGGTCCAGAAAGATCCAGATGCCTGCTTTGATAAATGTAGAAAATGCACCTGGTGATTCAATGTGAAATAGCTACATTGGAAACTGCTTGACCTTTCCTGGGCTGAGAGAAGATAGTAAAGGGCTGATTGGACTTGTGAAATTTCAGTTCTCTTATGATTTGTGTCCCCAATCATTGTGTGTTAAGAATTAATTGTCATATCTATGTCACACATGCTGTATATTACACTCCCTAGTTACTGTGTTACACATTAACAATGTCAAATGCTCACATAATTTCTTGTTAAATAATTTTGTTTTTACTACGTAATGAATATGGAGCGAAAAATGAATGATTTGTTGGAAATGCTAAAAGTTTCTGAAGTGGAGCAGTTGGAACCTTGTGACTATTCTCTACATGTATCAAAACAGGCATCTGGATCACCCAAGCAACCGCTACCCCAAAACAAAACACGTGCAACACATATCTCACAAAGCCAGTGTGCCGAACAGTCACAGCCCTTAAGACTAAACAACACACCTGATACACTTGTAATAGGTGACTCTATCGTCAGGCACACTGACGTCCCGCTCACCAGGCTGAACAAGGAGAGGGTCACGGTGAGCAGCCTGTTGGGCGCTAGGATCTGCCACATAACACAAGCACTCAGGTCACTCCAAGGCAAGTACAAATATGACTCAGTCATTGTCCATGCTGGTGTGAATGACTTGAGACGTACATCCCTGGACTACATGAAAAGAGACATAAAGGAGCTCTCTGAGCATGTAGCCCAGGCCGGTATGACCCTGACCTTGAGTAGCATCTTACCCTCACCAAGAATGATGCTACAATATGAAGACAAGATGATCAATTTCAACAATTGGCTTAAGTACTGGTGTCATTCAAAGGGGATCCAATGCCTGTCAGCTTGGGATGATATGCTCGAGAAGCCACGATGCTTCACTAGGGACGGCTTGCACCTGTCACCCCTGGGCTTTTGGATATTGGCAAAGGCTCTTGCTACCCCCATAGTGCCTTTTTAGGCAATGCTCAAAAAGGGTTCCCAGCAGGCCTGGTTCTTCAGACCCCTCTCCCTCGGGGGAGCTGTTAAATCCCTTGCCCCGGCCAGAGAAAAAGGATTCCTGAGGAGCATCCTGGAAGGAAGACTGATACCTGCGGAACCAAAGTTTCTTACTACCCCTTTGATTTTTGGAAAAGGATCACTGGGATGTAGAGAACTTGATCCCCACCATGGGCAGAGTCTTTCCTTCCTGCTTGCTGCAGGTCAAAGTCTCTCTGATGGAAGGATCTAACAAGGTTGACCCATTGAAAAGGGTGTTAGTGAAGGACACCTTAAAGGGTGCCGCAAACCCACAAAAGCAAAACCAGGTGTGCCACCTGATGGCAATGCCCACTGCCCAAGGGTGGCCTCCACTGCATTGGAGATTAGCCAACTCAGAAAGGTAAGTGGAGAGCTCCGATACCAAATCCCTTTGCAGCCGGGTGAAGTGTGCCATGTAGTTGGTTGTTCTCAGTCTGAATGTAGCTGAGGCAAATACGTGCTTCCAAAATGGTCAATTGCCTGAGAATCCCTGTTTGGAGGATGGAACGTGGGGCTCTGCCCAGCGAGCTCCTTCTTAGTAGCTGCGGCCACCACAATTGCATCAATGGGGACTCCCTTGCTACAAAAAGCCTTGTCCTTGGGGGACTTAGAAACTTGTTAGCCTTCTTGGGAACTGGTTCCACTGTGTCCAGCTCCTTCCATGCCCTGTTGGCGATGAGTTGTATGAGCTCGTTGGCAGGGGGAGACAACCAGGTAGAAGATGGGCCTGTCCCGAAGGCCTTCAAAAACATGGATTCCTCTGAAGATGGGGTGAGGGAAGACCTGTCTCTTTCCTCAAATCCATGTCCTCAGTGAGAGACTCTCTATGGGAGTCCAAGTGCCTTCTCTTGCATGCCTCTTTCGAGGAGGCTCCTCTACGGTGGGCTCTGGGGAGGACTTGGAAGAGGCAAGGTCCCTGAGGGTGGCAATGCCCATCTAAAGGCACTTCCAGGAGGGCTGACCCTGGAAGGATGAAGAGGTCTCACTGCTGAATGTGGAGAAGGGTTGTGGAGGACCTAGAGCCAAAGGAGAGGTAGCTGCCCAGCTGGAGAAGGTCCTCTCTACCACGTGGAAGGCTGACAGACTAGAAGAAGCATCCCCTCCTCCCCAACAGCCACAGCCACTTGGGATAGAAGGGGGACCCTGATGCAGCATGAACATCTCAAGACAATATTGGCCTTGAGCTGTCCAGTGTGGAGGGTCCCGAGGGAGGGAATGGTCAGAAAACTCTGGGCCTGACACCACCCCCAAGAACCAGCACCAACATCGCAGGGCCGAGGTGCAGCCATGGTATAGGAAGGAAAAATATGCCAGACACTGTCGGCCTCTAACAGGGAATGCTCTGATCCTGAGGGTCCAAACCGGGATGGGTCAGAGGAGGACAGAGGAGTCCCACAGATGGAGAAGATCCCCTTGGCAACTGAGCAGGAGATGGCAACAAGCCCAACTCAATTTGGCCCTTGAGAAAGCTTCTCATTATCTTATCCATGTCTGAGGGGAGCAAGATGCTGGTGGATCTGGAAGAGATGGAGGAATGTCCTGACCTGGCTGAAGGCCTGCAGTCTCAGGAGGGAGACTGACTTATATGCCTCAGATCCCAGCTCCTGGACCTGGAGGTGGAAATCTCAATAATGATTGGATCTGGCAAAACTGTCAGATCTGCAGGTCTGGGTGGATCCAAAGGAGCAGTTGCCATGGGTGGATTCAACAGGTGGGATGGATCCGAAGGTGGTCTGCATTGGATCAGATCTGACGGCCTCTGAGGTTTCAGATCTGACAGAGGGAGCCAGGGATCTCGTACAAGAACAGTCTGGATGTGAAGCCAAAGAGGCTAGACTCGGATCCGGGGAACTGCGTTCCGAGATCCTTGGCTTTTCGGTGGGAGAATCCCTGGAGGAAGAAGACTTCCTTTTGTGATCAGAAGGAGGCTTGGAAAGGGAGCCTGAAACCAGAGGACCCCCTTTAGCAAGCCCTTAAGCAGGAGCTTGTTCCTGCATTCCAGTAGAGCCCTGGAGTTGCATGCGACTCAAATGT